>NC_041005.1:12809028-13109740 GCF_004193775.1 Glycine soja
TGATTAATGGATCCCTTCAAGGTTTGAAGTAAAAGTGGACATAATCAATAGTTGGGGTGAACTAGTATAAAACCTTTGTGTTTTCTTTATTGCTTCTACATAACTAGTTCTTTTCTATGAATCATTTCTACACTATTATATTCATGTTTTTTGTATTGGTTTTTCTAAGCGCAACGTGATTTTGAACTTCTTGGATGAAACCTTTCATCCATTGATATCTATTTGAGAAAAACTTTTAATAGTTTTTGCAAGACCAAGATTTTATCCATCACATTACTCAACCTTTCTTCTAGTGTGTTTCAAGTATTTTAGTTGGTATTAGAGCTTGGCGGCCTTTAGGTTGAGCTCTTGACAGAGTAGAGGAAAGAAAAATCCTGAAATGATGGAAGAAAGATATGTTATGAACAAACCTCCCATGTTTAAGGGAGCCAACTATGACTACTGGAAGGACATAATGATTGCCTTTTTTGAGTCCACTCACATCGATATGTTGGACATTGTAAAAAAGGTAATCACACTCCTTTAAACACTTAGAGAAATAAGATCCGCAGGGACAGGTGGACGGATGAACATAACATAACAAAAACTAGGTTACCGTACCCCGATGTCTCGTGAAAATATGATAAGCTAGCCCTGTCTTATCAGGTTCTAAGGATCAAACCATTTCCCAATGTTGAGTGACCCTAACTAAGCATGCAAGTGCGTGATCAAGGCAAAGGCACACTAGAATTAAGTAATGATAGCACAATGAACACATAAAACATCATTAGATAGATATGAAAGTATTTACATCAAGTACCCCATAGGAAGAACCAACTGAGGATTTAGCTCTCCATAGCAGGGAAGCTTCCTTTACAACAATGAGAAGAGAAGATGAAAGATAGAAGAAATACAAGTAGTGGGGATGTCTCCTCCACCTCTAGAAACCTCACAATCTCTCAAAATCTCATCCAAAGTTCCCCAAGATGGCTTCCTCTTCAAGCTCAACTCTCTCTTAATCTCTCGATAGCCAAAGACTTTCAAAAAAAAAAAAAACTCTACCTCTCTTCAGAAATCATGATGTCAGCTTAAATAGGAAATCCTGTCGGTGAACGTGCGCTTAGCGGAAGATGAGCTCGCTTAGCGCACGTAAGTGACTTCTGGCTTAGCGCTAGTCACACTCGCTCAGCTTGAAGGTGAAGAAGATGCGCTTAGCGAGTTGGCTTTCGCTTAGTGCCTCTATATAGCTCATCCTTCTTCCAGAATTGTCCATGTGCTTAGCCATCAGATGGGGCGCTTAGCGAATGATGCGCTTAGCCAGAAGATGAGTTGTGACATCCTGGAATTTCTACTCGAAATTTTGTAAGTATTACATTTAAATAACTTTATATGTATATTATTCAGTGTGTGTGTGTGTATATATATATATATATATATATATATATATATATATATATATATATATATATATTCTTGGTAGAAGTATGTACATTGGGGGAGAAATACGCGGGTTAGACTAATTAACGAAGAGTAACCCATAACCGGGCGGTTATAGATTAATTCGCAATTAATTAGTCTAAAAATTATCGTTTTGTGTGCAACTTAAAATTTAACAAAACCAACCTCTGAACCACGCTCAGGGTCTCATTCTGAGCGTTTTGATATATATATATATATATATATATATATATATATATATATATATATATATATATATATATTGCCTATCTTCGAAAACGGGCCCCGACGGGTGCAGAGAAACGCGAGGAACTGGAACCAGAGAGGCGGCATGCAAACCGAGGCAATATTTCAGCATCCAAAAAGGTCTAGTTTTTTCTTCTTCTTTATGGCTGAGTATGAGGTCAAATCAAAGGAAAAAGGAGGGCCCTTTTTGCTCCAATCAAAAAGGGACATGTGGATTTGCTTTTTGGAAAGAAAGTGAAAAAGAAAAGAAAAATAATTTTTATAAAAAGCCAAATCTTCTCTCTCTTTCTCCAGAAAATTCCAGCAGCTCCCTTTTCTCCCTCCACGTTGCTTTTTCTTTCTCTTCTTCTCCACCATTGTTGTCTCTCTTGAAGCTCCAAATTCCCCTTCATTTCCACACCAAATTGCAAGGAAAAACTATTTTTAGAGTCTAGGAGCCTACCTCTACCTCGTGGGACCTTCAATTTCAGGTAAGGGTGGACTTCTTCTCACTTGAAATCTATGGGTGTTGGGTTTTTGGGAGCTATAATGGGTAGTTCTTCTAGGTTATTGCTTTAGGGTAGTTGTTTGTGAAGGAAATTGTTGTAATTATGCTAAACTTGGCATGTTTGATGTAAGCACAACTACCCATGTTGATTTAGGGTTTAATAATGATGCTTTGAGATATATGTATGCTTAAAGTGTAGATAGAAAACTGGGAGAGAGGGTGGGGAGATTTAACTTAGAGTTAAATGTGAAAATGGTAGTGTTGTAGGTGGAAAAGTGTGAGATTTTGAGGTTTTAGAAAGTCAAATTTGGGGTTAGTGGAAATTTGAGTTTAAAGTGAGTTGATTCTAGTTTAGAATGTCAATTAGGACTTGTAGGAAAGCTTGGTTAGAGCAAATGAGGAAAATGAGTGGCAAATGTGAAAGAAAAGAGCCATTTATAGTGTAAATTGAGTGTTGAGAGGTCAAATTTTGAATAGGTGGAGATTTTACCTTAAAATCAGTTTGAGCAAGTCTAAATCAATGTTATAGACTTGATGAAGATGAGAGTTTACCCCAAAATTACCCAATTTTCATTTTCACCTTTCAAACCTTGAAAATTCACTAAATTTGGTGGGTTTTGGATACCTATGTTTTGCTTTACCTTGGTTTGAAGTATGTTTTTGGCTTGAACATGATTTATACATGATTTAGGACTTGTAGGATCCAATTTGAGTGGAATTGGATGCATGTATGTTGGATTTCGAAAATCTGCAAAATTATGCAACAAAGCTATCAAATTGTGCAGCAAATTCTGCCAATTATGCAGAAAAAAATGGTTGTGCAGTGCTAGTTTCTGCTGTCACGGGAAAGGTAGTATATCTTATGTTCTAGACATTCTTTAGCAGATCCCAACGGTCAAAATTTATATTTCTGTATTAGGAACCCCCAGTTAAATTTTCAAGGCGATCCAATGGTTAACGAATCGGAACGAAGAGGATTTTGCTGAGGTATGAGGGTAGGAAAAACTCTGTGGAATTTGAATGAATCTTGTGCAAAGATTTCAGCCTCCACTTTGTTTTTCTTTGTTTAAGGTAGTTTCATGATAAATGGAATTGAATTGTTTGGATATTGTGAAAGCTTGGAGGGGTTGATGGGGACCCGGTGCTGAGAGGAACGAGGAGAAGGGCTACGTAGGTGTGCGTGAGCTCAATTTAAAGGTGGGCAACTGGGGATGGTGTGCTTATGCCTGGGCTTGTGGAAGTGGGATATTTGTTTTGCGCCATCGCCCGATCGCCACCTAGTACCACATATAACGGGTGCCCCATAATCCAATAAGCTTGGTGTGAGAAAGCGTGGAAGAGTCAGTCTTCCTACTTTTATTTGTTGACCATAGAGTGGTACCTGGAGATATGTCGCGGGGGTCAAGAGACCTTGTGGACGTCAGGTGGGTTGTTATTGCCCAAAACCAAGCTTGGCCAATCCTGACCTAACCCGGGTATAGTCAGCCAGTGAGAACCTGTGACGTACCTAAGCAGGCGAGCTCCTGGCAGTAAACCAATAAAGGAACAAAAGTCCATGAAGCAGGGAGGCTTGTGTGGAGGCTGGCCAGCTATTTATCTTGGGTGTTATCTGAAAAATACCCTCTGGTAATCGATTACCATTCGTGGGTAATCGATTACGGGGTTTAAAAATTGAAACAGGATGTTCAGTAGCTTCTGGTAATCGATTACCAATTGGGTGTAATCGATTACACAGTGTGATATGCTACTGGTAATCGATTACCAGTTGTGTGTAATCGATTACATAGTGTTACCTGCCACTAGTAATCGATTACCATTTATGTGTAATCGATTACACAGTGTAACTATTAGGTTCCAATGTGCAAAGACTGTGTAATTCATTTTTGAGCACTGGTAATCAATTACATACTTTGGTAATCGATTACCAGCGAGGAAATCTTTTGAAAAAGACATTTTGACTGTGCGTAGCCGTTATGGGACGCATTGTATTGACCTGTATAGTTAGATTTCTTGTGAAAGAGTCTACCCCTTTCTTTTATCTCTTGTAGATCGCGATGGCAGCACAGTTGATCCATGATCGTGTCGTGATGGAATGCCTAGAGGGTGTTTAGGAGACCTTCGAAGGCAATGAGAGGTGCCGATTCTGTGGCACAATTCGACTCACTGCCACTTCGCTAGTACATCCAGAGCACCCGCACGCACACTTCAACAGCCTGTAGAGTGGATACTACCTACACCTACTCCATATCGACTAGTGGAGCCAGTTCAAGTGATAGAGGTGTCATCCTCTAAAAAGGATCTTGAAGAGGACCCAGAGAAGTTACCTCCTGAACCTGCTATGGATGCCCCTGACTTACCAGAGGATGATGAGGACCCACTCCCTGATGTTGATTCTCCAGAGGATATTATGTTAGCATCTGAGGCAGACTCTACAGAGGAGAGTGGCCCTGGAGGGACAGCGATTAGTGACGACTCTTCATCGTAGCAGACGGCTCCCTAGATTAGGCGTACATACTTTTTGTGGGTGGGTGTATCTAGTTCAGACTGCTAGGTTTACTCTTTTGATTTTTGGATGGGTAGACCTCTTATATAGAAATTTTGATGATTGTATATATTGTGGCTGAAGCCACCACTGTTGTTACCTTTTCTCTGGATGTCACTATGTTATTTTGTAAACTCCCATATTTTGGACAGTTTTTGATGATGGAAACAATTATGTTTTATCTTGTTATTTGAAAAAGAAATGTTAACGCACTTTATTTGAAAAGAGTTTACCGACCGCACCTTATTATTTCTCATGTGACGACCTAAAATGATGGTTGGTATATTTTTGAAAGAGAAAAATAGTTTGGAGGTTATGAGTGATCAGAAAGAACTGAATTCGAATAGAGTTGTGAACTGGCCATTCAGGACTCTATAGTGATAATTTTCCTTTTGAAATTAATTACTGTGAAATGAATAACGGTGCAAAAAAAAAAGAGAGAAAAAAATTTCTCATGGTTTCTGCTATTTAATTTATTACTATTAAACCAGTCATTATTTAGGGACGCCACATGAGTGGTTGAGCGAGTTCATGAAATCTGCACTTCACCAATCTTGGCTATTTTGCCTGAAATTGAAGTGGAATGATCATTAAATACACAAAATTGGGATACTAAAGTATCTATTACCTAAATTATCAAAAAGTAATTACAATACTACCAAAAACAACTATACATGGGAGTAGTTGTATACAATTTACAACAGTTTTTTACACAAAAGTTAGTCGTATTGACTGACTAACAAACTCCCCCAAATTTACAACTTTGCTACTCCTCAAGCAAATAAAGAATAGCTCACTGGTCCCCAAGTGATAAAACATGTAGTGATTATGTACAAAGGTGTGTGATTCACAAAATATTAATTACATGATAACAAATGAAACAAAAATGTTATTATCCACTGCCTTTCACAAAGCATGCAGTTATTCAAAGAGAAGAACATAATGTATGCAATACAATTGGATGAAGTTAGGCACAAGACAGATATCCAGAAAAGTAGCTTAAACCAAAGTCTCATGGCTACTGTTTCACTCAAGCTCAAGTGTTTAGGCTATTAAGCAATAACAACCAGCAAGAGTTCTAATCTTTGTACTTCCTCTTATGCCATAAAGTCAGAAATACATAAATAGAATTAGAAGGACTTTCAGAGGCTTGTAGTGAGGCTTGGCTACAAGAATTATTTGTTTTTCTAGGATTCAAAGGCTTAAATTCAAAGAGAGCATATGCAAACTCAACATTGCCTCTTGACGAGTCTCAAAATTCCTGTATTTAATAAGCTGAAGAGAGACTTAGATGACATAGGGTCAAAAATTGGTAATTATAGTGCGGAACTAATTAAATTGACAATCTTTTAAAAAACATAGGAACATAGATTCTTACACTTGAAAAAGACTTGGACAATGTTAAATAATTAGGTTGTTATTATTTTCTTAACTACAACATTTGTCAGCACAATACAAAAATTCTAGAACAAAGTGGTAGCAACCTAATTACATAACATGGTCCAAGTCATATAATTGTGACAAGATCTATACCTATATTTTCCATATAGTTCTACTCCCTTCAAATATAATTCTCTCTCTAGAGGTTTCCAATACAAGATACCAATTTAAATCCCCTTATGATTGCTAATTTTGGTAAGTACATCTTCTGAGATTGTCTTAAGCTAATTACAAGAATTCTAAGGCTCATCAGGATGCAATGTGAAGTCCTTTTTCGGATGGTTTAATTCTTTTAACTTTAAAAGATCCTTGAGTTGAATTTTCTGACAAAACCCTAACAACTCTTTATTGCGAGAAAATGAAGTGGAGATCAACTCGACCTTGCTCATTGTTTCCATCGAACATAAAATATATTAAAATATGGATGAGTTTAGTAAAAAAAAATATGGATGACTTGTATAGCTCATGTAAGTATAATAAATTCGCAAGTATTTTCTTCTACAATTAGCTTCAACCTACGTTACTTTGAGTCATTTGTCCTTATTCCTCCAAACCCTTCCTCTGTTTGTTAAGCTTTAATTGTGGTTAATCTTTGCCAGTACTTGAGAGTAGTTACGAAAATGGAACTACGCACGAAATTGGAAGGAGCTTGTATAATTAATTCTTCCTTTTTTTTACACGATCTCCGAGTATATTCAATTTTTTTTTCTTGAAAGCACGTAGTTAAGTATCCTACAATGGTATTTTTGTTTTTTTTGTCAAGCTTATATGCTTGTCATTTGTGAAATATTCTTCTTTCTTGTGCTCAAATTAAGCTCCTCCAATGTATTTTTCCTCAAAATAAGCCATCAATGTTTTCTGTTAAAGTTTGAATGCATCATTTTTTTTAATTAAAACTATCTCTCTCGGATGGAATTCACCTTTTGTCACAATAATCATTTTAGGCGTTGGATTTAAAGGCTAATTATGTTTGTGCTCTGGCAAATAAGAGTATCAGTTATGCAAGCCAGGTCAGTTCTCTGCTGGGCTTTTATCTTATTTGTACCGTACATATCATGTTGGAAGTATAATTATCAATCATTACTATGTTTGTGGTATCGCTACTGCAAGTGTTAAACTATAATATGTGTTTGGCAGCTACATCAATAGAAATATTTAACTTTCATATGATTTTTTGTTCAGGATTTCAATGTTTGCTCCAAAGCAAGAGGCAGTACATTGTAGTGCTCGTGGATGTACATTAGGATATCCATCTATGCAATTTATTTGAACTTATTAGGTGTGGTATGATAATGCATTGCACGTATTTTGGACAACATTCTCAGAGCCCAAAAATCCTAATATGGCTATTATACTATACCCTATATATTGAGAAAAAAATCACTAAAAAAAAGATTTCCATAATAAGTATCGCCCATGAAAACCCAGAAAATCAAATCCTATTCTAGCCAACATCAATAAAATCTTGAGAGCAATAAATGCCAACCCTAAATTGCAACACCAATCGTGCCAACCTTCAAAGCTACTTCCACAATTACGAATTCATTCCCCAAAATTTCGACCATCACATAATCACCTTAAAACACCACTCAATAATCAATTAAAACACCACACGACTTTATATTCTATTTATATTATTAATTGCTTTTGGAATTTTTCTTAAAAATGTAGACCAAACATGTGAAACTAAGTTTTCCAACCTATAATTTTCTAGGAACTCCCTACCAAAAGCCCCCTTAGTGCTATCTTTTGACATGAAACACTGAAGGATCATTTTGATATACTTAAAAAAATAGGTGTTTACTCGTAATTGTTTGATACAATCCTCCCTAGTAAGGGACCAATCACCAGAGTCATGAGCAAGAGGCTCTAAGAGGATTGGACTAGAACGGCTGAAGAAGGCCCTAGGGTTCTCATGGGTCAAGGTTGGGTCCACTTTTCTTTGTAAATATTAGAATAAGTTTTCTTCTTTTGGGCCTTGTATTTTGGCCATTTTAGGTTTGTAGGGTACCCTAAAAATTAAAGGCATGCTACCCTACAAGTTAAGGGTACCCTAGTAGTATAGGTTTTAGTCTTGTATTTCAAGACATTTTAAGTAGTATTTGTACTAAGGACTTTTTTGTATTTTCATGTACTTTGGCATGGGGGTGAGCTTAGCTATTGGAGGGGTGTGAGTAGCACCCCTCTAGTTTCTCAAGGAAGCTTTCTTCCTTGCTTCTTAAGGAAGCTACCCATTGTATTTTCATGTATTTTGGCATGGGGGTGAGCTTAGCTATTGGAGGGGTGTAAGTAGCCCCCTCTAGCTTCTCAAGGAAGCTTTCTTCCTCTAGCTTCCCGAGGAAGCCTCCCATGGCTATAAATAGAAACACGTGTAACACTTGTCATAACTTTGATGAACGAGAAACTTGTGAGACACACTTCAAAGTTCAACTTCTCTTCCTAATCTCCTTCAATTCCCACGCCCCTTTCTCTCTCACTCTCTTTCTTCATTGAAGCTTCCTCTCTAAGCTTCTTATCCAAGGCACTCTCTTGGTGGTGAAGCTTCTCCTTCCATGGCTTATTCTCTAGCGAATGACACCTCCTCTCACCTCTTCTTCTTTATCTTCCGTTGCAACTCCATGGCTAAAAATCACCATTGAAGGACCTTATTGAAGCTCAAAGATCCAGCCTCCATAGAAGCTTCTCAAGCAAGCTTCCATCAAGTGATAATCAGAGCACAAGAGCTTCAAGTAGGTGCTCCTTAAACCTCTATTAATTTTCAGCTTTACCTTCTCCTCCATTATTGTTTCTTCATTTTTCTCCATGTATCTCCCCACATGTCTTATGCTGAATGTTGTTAACATGATTTTTTAGAATTTCCACCGATTAAACTTGCTATAGAAGCTAGATTTGATTTTCTATGGTTCAAATTCCTTGTTCTTGTTCTTGAACCATGAATTGTTTTGAGTTTAAGTTCCTTTGAGTTTTGTATTGCTATTTTTTGTGGCTAAAACCTGAACCATAAAATTCTTACAAAAAAATTAAAGTAGAAGAAAACCTAAAAAATCTAGAGTGACATGTTCACCTATTGTAGTTTTGTCATAGAAGTTTGTCTGGTCATGAAACTTGTCACATAAGATTGCTTATGTTGTGCTGAATTTTATTTTTCTTGTTTCTTTGTCTAACTCAATATGATAGGAAAATCATCTATAATGGCCTAACTAATGAGATAACCCTCACCCACCTTGGAACAAAGTTTGCTTAGCATCCTCAAACACCTTCACAGGTGGCCAAAGATCAACTAACTATGAAAGATAAGAGGGATGAGGAAGAAAAACTAGAAAAACAAAAGAAAAAGAAGGATAGTAAGGCCTTGTCTTCAAAGGCTAAGAGGAAGGAAAAAGAGGAAAAGGATTCCTCCAAGAAGATTTTTAAGAAGGAAAATCATTTTGCAACAAAAGGTGATATCAAAAGAGTACTCCTTAAACAATTTTTCTACCTTCTCCTATCAAGGGAAACATCCTTTAGCACTGTCACAATTCCTACATTTGAGACCTTACCCCCAAAGGTAAAAAAACTCTTACATGAATTTGATGATATATTTCCCCAAGAGATACTCCCTGGGCTACCTCCTCTTAGGGGAATAGAACACCAAATAGACTTAGTCCTAGGAGCAAGCCTTCCTAATAGGCCAGCCTATAGGACTAACCCTCAGGAGACTAAGGAGATAGAATCTCAGGATAAGGAATTATTGAAGAAGGGCTGGGTCCAAGAGAGCCTAAGCCCTTGTGTTGTGCTAGTGTTGGTGCCTAAAAAGGATGGTAAGTGGAGAATGTGTATAGATTGCAGGGCCATCAACAACATTATTGTAAAGTATAGGCACCACATTCCTAGACTTGATGATTTGCTTGATGAGTTGCATGGTGCCAATATCTTTTCAAAAATTGGTCTTAAAAGTGGTTACCACCAAATCAGAATGAAAGAGGGCGATGAGTGGAAAACCGCTTTCAAGACCAAGTTTGGTTTGTATGAATGACTAGTGATGCCTTTTGGACTCACTAATGCACCAGGCACCTTTATGAGGCTTATGCATCATGTCTCAAGGGATTTCATAGGTAGAATTGTAGTTGTTTATTTTGATGATATTTTAGTGTACGGTAGGAGCCTAGATGATCACTTTGGACATCTAAGGTAAGTTCTTTCAATTCTTAGGAAAAACACTCTCTATGCCAATATAGAGAAATGTACCTTTTATGTAGATAATATACTTTTCTTAGGATCTGTAGTTGGTAGAAATGGGGTCCAAGTGGACCCTGAGAAAATCAAGGCCATCCAAGAATGGCCAACCCCAAAAAGTGTAGGAGATATTAGGAGCTTCCATGGGTTAGCAAGCTTCTACAGAAGGTTTGTTCCTAATTTCTCTACACTTGCCTTACCTCTCAATGAGCTAGTGAAGAAGAATGTGACATTCACTTAGGGTGAAAGACAAGAATATGCCTTCGCTTTGCTCAAAGAAAAGCTCACCAAGCTTAGTCCAAGAGGTGATGAACCTTTTCAGGTCTTGGAGAGGATCAATAACAATGCCTATAGGTTTGACCTTCCAGAAGAGTATGGAGTCAGCACCACTTTTAACATTTATGATTTAATTCCTTTTGTAGGTGGAGATAATATTGAGGAGGAGGAACTAACAGATTTGAGGTCAAATCTTCTTCAAGGAAGCTTTCTTCCTCTAGCTTCCCAAGGAAGCTTCCCATGTGCTAGGTTATGAATAGAAACATCTGTAACACTTGTCATAACTTCGATGAATGACAAACTTGTGAGACACACTTCAAAGTTCAACCTCTCTCCCTAATCTCCTTCAATTCCCACGCCCCCCTCTCTCTCATTCTCTTCCTCCATTGAAGTTTCCTCTCTAAGCTTCTTATCCAAGGCACTTTCTTGGTGGTGAAGCTTCTCTTTCCATGGCTTATTCTCTAGTGGATGGAACCTCCTCTCACCTCTTCTCCTTTATCTTCCATTGCAACTCTATGGCTGAAAATCACCATCGAAGGACCTTATTGAAGCTCAAAGATCCAGCCTCCATAGAAGCTTCTCAAGCAAGCTTCCATTATTGTTGTTTTTGTTAATAACAACATATATAAAGTGTTAAAGAATGAAAGAGAACGTAGAGGAAATTGAGACTGCAAAGACCTACTTTTATTCAGATATGAAGCAATATATTTATAAACATAATAACAAAAGAAAAATAACTACTAACAGATAGATAAAATCACTAACTGATCATGCCTAAAGATTAGGACTAAAAAAAATTTATCCTATCAGTCAACATGACTTTTATTTTTTGTAAAAAATAGCGTAAAAATTTGATCTACTATAGTTTGTTAGACAGTTCCAACAGTCACATCTTCAACACTCCTCCTTGACTTTGGAATTGCAAACTCCAAGCTTTTGTCTCAAGTATTCAAATCCAGCTTTTGGAATTGCCTTGGTTAGAATGTCAACTCTTTTATTCTCTGTTTTGTAGTACAGTAACCTGGTTGTCCATAAAAATCTATGTGCTTTCTTCTTGTTCCATATGCAAATCTATCATGATTTTTTTTATCCAAAGAGCTTGATCCGTTGCAGCAACAACAACTACATACTATGCTTCTGTAGTTGATCGAGCTACAACTTCTTGCTTTTTAGAACACCAAGAAAAAACTCCAGAACCAAAAGAAAAACAATAATCAGAGGTGCTTCTCATGTCATCAATACAACCTGTCCAGTCACTCTCAGAGTATCCTTGAAGCTTAAAATTATGAGAATGAGAGTACATCACACCATAGTCTAAAGTGCCTTGAGTATATCTAACAACACGTTTGGCAGCTTGAAAATGTGCTTCACTAGAACAATGCATGAACCTTGAAATTATACTTACTGCAAAAAAATGTCAAGTCTGGTTGTAGTAAGATACATTAAGCAACCAATCAAGCTTCTATAATGCATTTCGTCAAGTTTATCAGCTCTATCATCCTTGCTAAATTTCTCTGTTTGGTTCATTGAAGATGTAGTGCTTTTGTAGTCCTCTATATGAAACTTCTTGAGTATTTCCCTTGCATATTTATTTTGGCGAATGAAGATTCCATCATGGTCTTGTTTCACCTTCATTCCCAAAATGAAACTCATCAAGCCAAGGTCTATCATTTCAAATGCTTTAAGCATTTCATCTTTAAACCCCTTTATGAGTTTCTCATCACTTCCTGTCACAAGCAAATCATCAACATAGATAACAATAATGATTAAATTTGCATCTACCAACTTCACATATAATGCAGCCTCACTTGGACTTTTGACAAACCCAAGATCTTGAAGATGATCATCTATTCTGCTATACCAGGCCTTAGGCGCCTGTTTAAGACCATATAAAACCTTTTTCAACTTGTAAACTTTCTCCTCCTCTCATTTGATTTGAAACCCCTCAGGTTGCTCTACATAAATCTCATTGTACAAGTAACCATTTAGAAAAGCATATTTTACATCTAAATGATAAACTTTCCACCCTTTATGTGCAATCAAGGCAAGTAGCATTCTAATTGTATCAAGGCGTGAAACTGGAGCAAAGGTTTCTAAAAAATCCACTCTAGACACCTAAGCATAGCCTTTCACCACCAACCTAGCCTTGTATTTATTTATAGAACCGTCTAAATTGAGTTTAGTTCTATAAACCCATTTGACCCCTATAGGTTACTTGGGTTGAGGTTTTTCCACTAGCTTCCACGTGTCATTTTTTTCAATCATCTTTAGCTCTTCCTTCATAGCATTTATCCACTTGTCATCCTTTTCAGCTTCTTCAAATTCTGCAGGATCTAAGACAACTACATTGCCCCTTTGATAAATCTCAAATAAAGATCTTTTACCTCTGACAGGAATGTCATCTACAACATCATCAAGAATTGTAGGATTTCTGGCAGCTGCTTCCTTATTGGCTCATCCAAACTCCATTGTTGATCTTCCATAAATTTGACATCTCTACTCACAAGAATTTTTCCATTTTGAGGTTGGAAAATTCTTTAAGCTTTGGAATGTTGTTGTATCCAATGAATTCTTATCAAGTTTGTCCCTTTTGACTTGTGGAACATAAGAGAAACAAACACAACCAAAGATTTTTATATTTTTTAAATCTGTTTGTAACCAAACCAGTCTTCAAATGGAGTTTTTCTATGCAAAACTCTTGTAGGTAGTCAATTCAGCAAAAATACTGAAGTGTTTGAAGCCTTCGCCCATAAATTCTTTGGCAACTCCTTTTCATTCAGCATACACCTTGTCATCTCCATGATGCTTCTATTTTTTCTTTCACTCACACCATTCTATTGTGGGGTGTAAGGTACAGTGAGTTGGTGCTCAAAGCCAGCTTCTGCACAAAATTTATCAAAAACATCATTTCTGTATTCCTTCCCATTGTTAGACCTTATTGTTTGCAACTTGCAACCACTTTGATTCTCCACCAATGTTTTAAATTTCCAAAAAATATTTGCAACCTCAGTCTTGGATTTAAAGAAATAAATCCAACAAAATTTGGTATAATCATCAATAACTGTAATATAACATTTATTACCATTTAAAGATGACACTCTCTGAGGTCCCCTAACATTTGTGTGAACCAATTGCAGCTTTTGAGTTGCTCTCCAAGTTGATTGAGGAAATGGTTTTCTGACTAGTTTACCATATTGGCAAGCCATGCAATCAGCCAACTTGTCTTGAAGCATTGACATTCCTTTCACCAAGGCATGTTTTTGCATGTTTAAAAGTCCAACAAGATGGAAGTGTCTGAGCCTTTTGTGCCATAGTTCAACATTGGTGGTCATGCTTGAAAAATCTATTTTCTCCTCCTCCATCAAATTTAGAGCATATCTTTTAGCCCTCATTTTTACCTTGAATACATATTTTCCCTTTGCATATTTGATCAAGCACCAATTGTCTTCAAATATAACTTTGAAGCCCTTCTCTACAACCTGCGAAACACTGAGCAAATTTTGATCAATGTCTAGCACATATAAGACATTAGAGATATATTTCAAACTTGTCAAGCTTTCAATAACAACATTCCCTTTTCCCTTGACTGAGATGAAATCACTATTTCCAATTTTCACTTTGGAAACAATGGTTTTGTCAAGTTCTTTAAAGAGCTTTAGGTCGTTGGTTATATGGTTTGTGCAACTGCTGTCTATCAACCATGAATCACTGGAACTATTGCTTGTAACAAAGCATGTTGCAACAAAGAGTTGCTCATCTTCTTGTTCCTCCATAGTCACCTTTGCCTCCTCTGGTTTAGACTTGCATATTCGCTCTACATGTCCCATATTGCCACAATTTTTGCACTTGACATCTGACCTCCACCAACATTTTCTTTGAAGATGGTTTGTCTTTTTGCAATGTGGATAAGGAGGAAAGGTTTCGCCTTGTTGCTTGTTGGAGTCTTCTTCTTTTTTGTTCCTACATTTTTTGCTTTTTTTTTGTCTTTGCCACCTCTTGAATTTTGTGCTCTCGTATGAAAAGCACCTTGTATCGCCTCCTTTTGTCTCATCATTCTTCTCTACTTCTATGCCTGTAGAGCATTTATCAGTTCTCCTAAGGTAATGGTTGACAGGTATTTTGACTCCTCCAATGCTGATGTCTTCGATTCATACTTTTCAGGTACAGTGACCAAGATTTTTTGCACTACTCTTTCATGAGGAAAGTCCTTCCCAAGAAGTTTCACTCTATTTGCTATGCCTAACAGTCGGTTAGTGTAGCCTTTAATTGCTTCAGTCTCTTTCATGCTTTTCATCTTGAATTCTCTGCCTAAGTTAAGTACTTGCATGCCTTTGGTTCTTTCACAACCTTGATATTCTGATTTGAGATAATCCCAAATCTTTTTGGCAGACTTGAAGTTCATAATTCTTGTAAAAATGATTTTTGACACAGCAGAGAAAAGGCCATTTTTAGCCTTAGTGATGCAATCCTACCCCCCAAGGGCATTAGATAAAAGACTCCAAGAAGATTGGGCCAGAGATGCAGGAGAAGGCCCTATGGTTCTCATGAGACTTAGGATAGATTTTGGGCCCATGGGCTAAGTATGAGCCCACCTATCTTTGTACATATTAGATTAGGGTTTCATTATTTTTGGGCCTTGTATTTAGGGCTCCATAATGTAGGGAGGATACCCTAGTAATGTAGGGCACCTAGACTAGTTTTTGTATTAAAGGTAGTTTTGTAATTTGACATGCATTAAGTGCACTATTTGATGTGTGTGTTGGGAGAGAAATTTAATTGAATTGGGAGAAACCCAATCTAATTAAATTTTGGACCAACCTAAGGGGGAGGTGAGCATTTGCTTGCTACATCCCATTGTCACATCATATAGTCACACTTTGTGCATGTTCTTCATGCTTTACATGCCTCATGACACCTAAGCACACTTAGTGGAGAATCTTGGACTTGAACTTGGATTAGTGGGCTAAACCATACCTGAAATTCACTAATCATAATTAGTGAAATTTTGGCTCCACAAATTCAAGTGAAATTTGAATAGAAATTCAAATTTCCCTCCAATTTTGTGTGATACTTAAGCTATAAATAGAGGCCTTGTGTGTACATTTTTCAACTTTGATCATTTTAGAAATTAGACTTTAAAGTTCAGACCTCATTTGAGGCATAAAATTCGTGCCCCCCCTCTCTCTCTCCCTCTATTGGACAAGTGGCCTCAATAACTTAAGAGGGGGGTGAACTAAGTTTCAAAATTTTCCCACTAAAATTTTTTAATCCTCTTTTAAATGACATATGATAGGCTTAGAATGCAAAAGAAGAAGCAGCAATTAAGTTAGTCAATTTTCTTTAAATGTGCAAGACAAAATCATTTGCAATAAAATAAATGAGATAAGGGAAGAGAGAGTTGCAAACTCGATTTATACTGGTTCAGCCACTTCCAGTGCTTGCGTCCAGTCCTTAAGTAACCCATTTTAGATTTTCCACTATGTCTATAAATCCTTTACAGTCTTTGAACACGCCTTGGGATCCCTCACCCTTGTGTTCAAGATTCTCACAAGCCAAGAGACAAACAGTCTCTTGATTACAATTGAGTTTATGAGATGTACATAAAGATTCCTCTCTTTTAGAGTAGATGATACAAATTGAAGTTCCTAGAAGAATTCTCAATAGATTTGCAAGATTTTGACCAATAGTTGTTTAGAGAAAATTTGGCAATTAAGTTGTCTGAATAATCTTTCTCTTTCTTTTCGAAATTAGACACATATATATAGGTCCATTGTGCCTTTTCAAAATAGTTTGAAAAAATGTGTCTTTTCAAAAAGTTTTTCCAAAATTTTCTCACTAGTAATCGATTATAGGTTTCTGGTAATCAATTACACAGTTATATTTATGAAGAGTCATTTCTTTTCAAAGCTTTTATGAAATCTCTTTGCTAGTAATTGATTACACAATTCAAAATTCAAATAAGTTCAAAATTTAATACAAGCCATCATGATCTCTTTGGTAATTGATTAGAGGCTCTGGTAATCGATTACCAATTCAAAAATATCTTCCTTTTGAACTGATTAAGCTTGATAAAGAAATTTTGATAAAAGACTTTGAGGCCACACTATTGCAATAAAAATGAGATTCTTTTAACAATTTAACTAAGTCCTTATCTGTGATTTTCTTGATCTTGTTTGTTGACTTGAAACAATGTGTGCTTTCATCAAGTAAATTCTTTTGGCATCATCAAAACCTGCATGATTCGCGTTCTCCCTCTTTTTGATGATGACAACCATCATCAAGAAAAATTCTTTTGGCATCATCAAAACCTGCATGATTCACATTCTCCCCCTTTTTGATGATGACAACCATTTGTAGGTAAGGAGTAAAAAGAATATCTATTTGTGTCTGTTCACTCCCCCTTGATTTTGCAATGATTACTTATATGAAAAAGTTGAAGATTTCATATATAATTTTTTTTTTCAAAAAATAGATAATTCCCCTTATTATCTTATCTATCTCTCCTCATTTGGCAACATAAAAAAAAGCAGCAAAGATAAGAAAAGCAATCAACGATTTATAATGAATTAATAGAGCAGAGCAAAGCATACCGTGCAAAGTACCATTCAACATAATAGTAATGTAAATGCAAGGAGGAAAAGATCATAGGTAAGTGTATGGACTAGGAATCTAAGTCAAATTGGTCAATGATTCCTAATTTTCTTCTAATAGCAAAGAAATTTTCTTTGGGAAGAGGTTTTGTAAAGATATCAGCCAATTGGTTCTTTGTGTCAACAAACTCTAATACACAATCCCCCTTTTGAACATAATCTCTAAGAAAGTGATGCCTTATTTCAATATGTTTTGTTCTAGAGTGCAAAATAGGATTTTTGGATCGGTTGATTGCACTCGTATTGTCACAACGGATAAGAATATGATCAAGCATTAAACCATAATTGGAGAGTTGTTATCTCATCCAAAGGATTTGTGCACAACAACTTCCAGCAAAAATATATTCCACTTCTGCAGTTGATAAGGCAACACTATTTTTCTTTTTGCTATGCCATGATACTAATGTTGAACCAATGAAGTGGCAAGTCCCACTCCCACTAGTGCTTTTTTTTATCAGTTTTGCATCCAACAAAGTCAGGTCTTATTTCTAATGACTATTCCATGTTCATCCTATTTATTTCTAAATACCCATTTAGTTCCAATAATTGGATGATCATTAGGTCTATCAACTAATTCCTATACTTGATTTCTTTCAAATTGATTTAATTCTTCTTACATAGCAATAATCCAATGTTCATCAATTATGGCTTCATTTATGTTTTTAGGTTCAATTAAAGAGACAAAAGCCATGTTATTGCATTCATCTTTAAGAGAGTGTCAAGTTGTTACCCCTTTTGAAATGTCACCTATGATATTGTCAAGAGGGTGATACCTTGAAGTTCTCCACTCCCTTGGAAGATCCACGTTTTTTTTATTTTCTTTGGATTGAGAATCTTTGCTATTTCCTTCTTCTTTTGTTTTTGTGGACTTCTTCATGAATATGTGTATTTTCTAAAGTATCTGTAATATTATCAAGTATATCCTTTTTTGGCCTAATAAAGTTAGTCTCATCAAAAGCAACATGTATTGATTCCTCAATAGTCATAGTTCTTTTATTATATATTCTAAAAGCTTTACTATTCAAAGAATTAACCAAGGAATATACCTTCATCCAACTTTACATCAAAGAGTCCTTCATTTATATAATCGTATTTTTGATTTAGGTACCCAAATTTTCTTGGGTCCTTGTATGTTAGTTTTGACTAAAGATCCTTTTGGAACCCATACCATTTTTCCAATGCTACTACCATTCTTCCTAATATAACATGTTGATGCACTATGACCTTTCTTACCACAGTAAAAGCATGTTAAGAAGGGAGAACTAGTCTTTTGAGTGGAGGCAAAAAAAAAAAAATTATTCTTCTTTTGTTGATTTTCAGGATTATATACTAATCAAGCCTTATCAAAAACACATCTTTGTTTGCCTAGTATAATATCTAAATTATTTTTACCAAGAATAAATTTGGCAACATCAATTTTTAAATCTACAATTTCTTCTTTAAATTTATCACAACATTCACATGAATGAGATGCTTTATTATTTTCTTGTATTAAGCATTTTGTAGAAGATTGGTTTTTATCCACTGATTTTAATGTTTTAACTTCATATTTAAGATTTTCTAACTCCACATTTAAATTCAAATTTTCCTTTTCTAAACTTGAAATGGTTTTCTTAGAATATGAAACTAATTTGGCAAGTTTGATAGATTCTTTATGCAAATCATCAAATGCATCTTTGAGTTCATCAAAAGAAATAGATAAATCATAGTTAGAAGATGTTACCTCTTCTTCACTTTCATAGTCTTTGGCTATGAGGCTTAGATTTACGATTTCGTTTTCTAAATCACTTGATGAATCCATGTCATTATCTTCCCAAGTGATATATGCTTTCTTTTCTTTCTTATCTTTGAAAGTTTTCTTGTCGGATTTTTCCATTCTTCTTTTAAAGATAGGACAATCAAATCACAGGTGCGCAGGTTGATCGCATTCATAGCATTTTGGAACTAAGGAGGAATCTTCTCCTTTCTTCTTTGGATTGAAGTTCGATCTCCTTCAATTTCCTTTGTTCCTCAGGAATTTATTGAATCTCTTTACAAAGAGGCTAAAATCATCATTTTCTTCTACGTTCTTTTCATTCAAGACTTCGTTGTCATTTTCTTCATAAATAGAAGAAGATGAGGCTTTGAGTGCAATTCCTTTCTTCTTTTTGTCATTCTCTTCATGTTGATGGAGTCTCATAAGTTCCATTTCATGTTCTTGAAGTTACCCAAAGAGAGTGGCAAGAGACATGTTGTTCTTTCATGCTTTACATGCCTTATGACACCTAAGCACACTTAGTGGAGAATCTTGAACTTGATCTTGGATTAGTAAATTTTAGCTATGGTTCAGCCCATTAATCCAAGATCAAGTCCAAGATTCTCCATTAAGTGTCCTTCGGTGTCATGAGGCATGTAAAGCATGAAGGACATGCACAAAGTGTGACTATATGATGTGGCAATGGGGTGTAGCAAGCAAATGCTCACCTCCCCCTCTAAAATTTAATTGGATTAGGCTTCTCCCAATTCAATTAAATTTATTTCCTAACATATACATCAAATATTCACTAAATGCATTTGAAATTACAAAACTACCCCTAATACAAAAACTAGTCTAGGTGCCCTAAAATACAAGGGCTAAAAAATCCTACATTTCTAGGGTATCCTAACTACATTATGGAGCCCTAAATACAAGACCCAAAAATAATGAAATCTTAATCTAATATGTACAAAGATAAGTGGACTCACACTTAGCCCATGTGCCCAAAATCTACCCTAAGGCTCATGAGAACCCTAGGGCCTTCTCTTGCATATCCGACCCAATCTTCTTGGAGTCTTCTATCCAATGCCCTTGGAGGGTAGGATTGCATCAGGACCAATTTCAATGGCTTCCCATATATTTAAATTTGTGGCTTCTATAAAGATCCGCATACGGGTTTTTCAATAGTGATAACCCTCACCATTAAAAATAAGAGGCCTATTAATGGAGTTTCCATCGGGAAATAGAAAGTGTTAGACAAATGGCCTCAATAACTTAAAAGGGGGTGAATTAAGTTTCAAAATTTCCCCACTAACAAACTTTAACCTCCTTTTAAATGATAAACTCAGAATGCAGAAGAAGAAGCAACAATCAATTTAATAATGTTCTTTAAATGTGTAAGACAAAATTGATTGCAATAAAATAAATAAGATAAGGAAAGAGAGAAATGCAAACTCGATTTATACTGGTTTGGCCACTTCCCGTGTGTACGTCCAGTCCTTAAGCAACCCACTTGAGATTTTCCACTATTTCTGTAAATCCTTTACAAACTTTGAACACACCTTAGGATCTTCACCCTTGTGTTCAAGATTCTCCGAGAGACAACTAGTCTCTTGATTACAATTGACTTTCTGAGATGAACAAAATTATTTCTCTCCTTTGGAGTGGATGATACAAATTGAAGATCCTAGAGGAATTTCTCTCTTTTAGAGATGATAATACAATTTGAAGTTCCTAGATGAATTCTCAATAGATTTGCAAGTGTTTGCCCAAGAGTTGTTGAGAGAGTATTTGGCAATTAAGTTCTCTTAGAATCTCTCTTTTTTTCTTTTTGAATTCAGACACACATATATATAGGCCCATCGTGCCCTTTCAAAATGGTTTGTAGAGATGTGTCTTTTCAAAAAGCTTTTTCTGAAATTTCTAACTGGTAATCGATTACACTGTTATATTTTGAAGGGTTATGACTTTTCAAAGTGTTTTCTGAAGTGTCGTTACTGGTAATCGATTATAATCATCTGGAAATCGATTACAAGATTTCAAAATTCAAATTTCAAAACCCTTTTGAAAACTTACTTGCAAACTTGTCTTCTGGTAATCGATTACACTGCTTGGTAATTGATTACCAGTGCCTTGATTTGTTGGAAACAATGTGTTTGAGGCAAATACTGATCAACCAGTGATATTCTTTTAACAAATATTCTAAGTCCTTATCTTTTTCTTGATCTTGTTTGCTTGATCTTGAATTAATATTTAAGCAATCTCTGTTTGCATAACCTTGAATGTTTGTTGAAGCAATCTTGTTTTATTATACCTTGGCATCATTAAAACCTGTATCCATACATTTACAGAAAGTTTGATGAGGCCATAATTATTCTTGAAGTTTTTAAACTTTAGACAAGAATCCTGCTCTGATACCACTTGTTGGAAAAGTGGCCTCTATAACTTAAGAGGGGAGTGAATTAAGTTTCAAAATTTTCCCACTAAAAAATTTTAATCCCCTTTTAAATGACATATGATAGGCTCAGAATGCAGAAGAAGAAGCAACAATTCAGTTAAAAAATGTTCCTTAAACATGCAAGACAAAATCAGTTGCAATAAAATAAATGAGATAAGGGGGGAAGAGATAATGGCAAACTCGATTTATACTGGTTCAGCCACTTCTCGTGCCTACGTCTAGTCCTCAAGCAACCCACTTGAGATTTTCCACTATGTCTATAAATCCTTTACAGTCTTTGAACACACCTTGGGATCCCTCACCCTTGTGTTCAAGATTCTCACAAGCCAAGAGACAAACAATCTCTTGATTACAACTGAGTTTATGAGATGTACAAAAAGATTTCTCTCTTTTAGAGTAGATGATACAAATTGAAGTTCCTAGAAGAATTCTCAATAGATTTGCAAGAGTTTGGCCAATAGTTGTTTAGAGAGAATTTGACAATTAAGTTCTCTGAATAATCTCTCTCTTTCTTTTCGAAGTCAGACACATATATATAGAGGCCCATTGTGCCTTTTCAAAGTAGTTTGAAGAGATGTGTCTTTTCAAAAAGTTTTTCTGAAATTTTCTCACTGGTAATCAATTACAGGTTTCTGGTAATCGATTATACAGTTATATTTATGAAGAGTCATGTCTTTTCAAAGCTTTTATGAAATATCTTTGCTGGTAATCGATTATAGGATTTTGGTATTCAATTACATAGTTCAAAATTCAAATAAGTTCAAAATGTAAAACATGCCATGTTCATGATCTCTCAATTTGAAGACAAATTTGAAGAGCTTAATTTGTTAAATTTGTTGTAATAGAACAATTGAGTGCTAAATTTTTTCTATTGCAATTCCTTGTATTTGGACATTCTTCAAGGGTGCATTAGGAGTCTCCAAGAGACCACCCAAACTTCTATTTGTGTGTAATAGCTTAGTGTAAACCGTGTAGACTAAGTGAAGAGCCAGTTGGGACCCCCAAAGGGTCATCCAAGCCTTCACATAGGAAACCGTCTAGCTTGCTTTAAATTTTCTTTACCTTCCACTGTCAAACCACCTAGATAGCTTGCTTTTTACCAATTAGTTTTTACCTTATCTTTCACACCTCTTTTAGTGTTTATTTTGGCTAGTTTCAACCATAGATGCTTTTACCTTTTGTTTTCAAACCCCTAACAAGAAAGAACCACAACTTAGGAACCAACATGAGTCTTCATTCTTCATCTAGTGTTAATGGTGAGGGTTCTACTCCTAAGAACCCCTTGTATAGGATATTAGATGAGTTGAGATCCCTTAAATTATGGAAAGAAAAACAAGAGAGAAAAGAAAAAGGAAAAAAAGAGTGGAAGAAATAAGTCCAAGTGAAAGAGAAAAAATAAGAGAGGAAGAAAGAAAAAAAAATAATGAAAGAAATGAAAAGAGAAAAACATGCCTCCTATAGTAGGCATGACTCTTGCAAGAGTTTAATTGAAGAACTTAGCAACTATTATGGAGGGCGGCATAGGTCACATACTAAATATCACTCCCAAAGAAGAGAAAAGGATAGGAGTCCTCAAGAGGTTAACATTAGCCTCCCATATTTCCATCGAAAAGATAATGTTGAGGCCTACCTAGATTAGGAAATGAAGGTTGAGCAACTCTTTGCTTGCCATCATATTAGTGAAGAGAGAAAAGTTCCATTGGCTACCCTTAGTTTTCAAGGGTATGCCCTCTATTGGTGGACTTCCCTTAGGAAGAGGCATATTCCCTCCTACTATGAAAGAGAGCTTATGGACAAGCTGTAAAGGCTTAGACAAGGGAGTATGAATGTTGAAGAATATAGACAACAAATGGAACTACTCCTTTTAAGAGCTGGACTTAGGGAGGAGGAAAGAACAAACATAGCTAGGTTCCTTAGTGGGCTTAATATGGAAGTGAGGGACAAGGTTGAATTCCTTCCATATAGGGACCTAGCTGAGCTAGTCCAACTTTGTATAAGAGTGGAGCAACAACTTAAAAGAAAGCCTTCTTCAAAATCTTATGGCTTTCACTCTTATCCAAGGAAAGACCAAGCCCAAGGAATTTTGTGTAGAAGCAAAGCTTCATGGTGAATCAAAGGTGATTCAAAGGTGTTTTGATGATAACAATGATGATAACAAAAGATGATGACAAAGGTGATGAAAAAAAGCTTAAAGATCAATCAAAGAACAACTTAAGTGAATCAAAGATCAATCAAAGAACAACTCAAGTGAATCAAAGATCAATCAAAGAACAACTCAAGTAAATCAAGAAGAATTCAAGACTCAAAAAGAAAGTTTAGAGTCAAGAATCAAGATTCAAGGTTCAAGATCTCAAGAATCAAGATTCAAGATTCAAGGTTCAAGATCTCAAGAATCAAGATTCAAGGTTCAAGATCTCAAGAATCAAGATTCAAGGATCAAGATCTCAAGAATCAAGATCAAGATTCAAGACTCAAGATTCAAGAATCAAGAGAAGGCTCAATCAAGATAAGTATGAAAAGTTTCTCTCAAAAATTGAATAGCACATGATTTTTCTCAAAACATGTTTACCAAAGAGTTTTTACTCTCTGGTAATCGATTACCAGATTGTTGTAATCGACTACCAGTAGCAAAATTGTTTTGAAAAAGTTTTCAAATTGAATTTACAACGTTCCAATTAATTTCAAAAAGTTGTAATCGATTACAATGTTTTGGTAATCGATTACTAGTGCCTTTGAACGTTGAAATTCAAATTCAAATGTGAAGAGTCACATCCTTTCACATAAAAGCTTTGTGTAATCGATTACACTGATTTGGTAATCGATTACCAATGTTTGTATCTGAATAAATCAAAAGATGTAACTCTTCAAAAGGTTTTTGACTTTTTCAAATTGGTTTTAAGTTTTTCTAAAAGTTATAACTCTTCTAAATGGTTGTCTTGACCAGAAATGAAGAGTCTATAAAAGCAAGGCTTTGTTTTGCATTTTCATTAATTCATTCAATCTTGAACACTTATTCAATCAATCTTTTACAAGCCCTAAATCTCTTTGAACTTCTTCTTCTTCTTTGTACCAAAAGCTTTCTGAAGTTTTCTGGTTTTCCAAACCTTGAAAACTTGTGTTATTCATCTTTTCATTCTCTTCTCCCTTTTCCAAAAAGAATTCGCCAAGGACTAACCGCCTGAATTCTTTTTGTGTCTCTCTTCTCCCTTTTCCAAAAGAACAAAGGACTAACTGCCTGAATTCTTTTGTGTCTCCCTTCTCCCTTGTCAAAGAATTCAAAACGACACAGTCTGAGAATTCTTTTGATTCTTCCCATTCCCTTATACAAAAGTATTCAAAGGACTAACCGCCTAAGAATTCTTTTGTATCCCCATTCACAAAGTATCAAAGGTTTAACAGCCTGAGATCTTTGTCTTAACACATTGGAGGGTACATCCTTTGTGGTACAAGTAGAGGGTACATCCTTTGTGGTACAAGTAGAGGGTACATCTACTTGGGTTTGACTAAGAACAAGAGAGGGTACATCTCTTGTGGATCAGTTCTAGTGGAGGGTACATCCACTAGGTTCAAAGAGAACAAGGGAGGGTACATCCCTTATGGATCTTTGCTTGTAAAAGGATTTTTACAAGGTTGAAAGAAATCTCAAGGACCGCAGGTCGCTTGGGGACTGGATGTAGGCATGGGTTGTTGCCGAACCAGTATAAAAACTCTTGTGTGTTTGTTTCCTTCTTCCCTACTCTTTTACTTTCCGCTGTGCATTTAATTTCTGCTTTTACTTTCTGTTAAGTTTCTCTTCTACTCTATATTCTCTTAACAACATAAGTAAAATCCTTAGAATAGTAAATTTTTAATTAGTAAAGGTTTAGGAATAATTAATTCAACCCCCCCTTCTTAATTATTCTGAGGCCACTCGATCCAACATTTTGGGGGCTGCACCTTCAAACCCAAGGAAGATAAGGGTAAGACCATAAAGAAATCCACCCCTAAGACTAGTTCCCAAGCAAGGAATAGCAACATTAAATGCTTTAAATGCCTTGGAAGAGGTCATATTGCCTCTCAACGCTCACAAAGAAAACCATGATTATGAGGGGTCAAGACATTTACAATAGTCAAGAGGAGCCTACTTCTTTCCCTACCTCAAGTGGAAGTGAAGATGAAGTAAGGGGTGAAGAGTCTAGTTAGGAAGTCTACCCTTATGAAGAAGGTGATCTCCTAATGGTTAGAAGGCTCCTTGGAGGCCAATCTTGTGATCTATCGCAATCCCAAAGAGAGAACATCTTTCATACAAAATGTAAAATTTTAGATAAAACTTGTTCTCTCATTGTGGATAGTGGATCCTGTTGTAATTTTTGTAGCACAAGATTAGTTTCCAAGTTGAACCTCACTATCATTCCCCACCCAAAACCTTATAAACTTCAATGGCTCAATGAGAAAGGGGAAATGATAGTTAACCAACAAGTGAAGGTACCTTTCTCCATTAGGACATATAAGGATGAAGTTAATTATGATATAGTTCCTATGGAGGCAGGGCATATTCTCTTAGGAAGGCCATGGCAATTTGATAGAAAGATCATTTACAATGGTCTAACTAATGAGATTAACCTCACTATCTTGGCACTAAATTTGTGTTGCATCCTCAAACACCTTCACAGGTAGCTAACGATCAAGTACAAATAAAACTCAAATGGGATGAGGAAAAGAATATAAAAAGAAAAGAAGAACAACCTTTAGTGGTTAAGGAGGAGTGTAAGGAGGTAAGTGCCTTCTGCAAGAGGTTAGCTAAGAAGGAAAGTCATTTTGCAATAAAGACAAACATTAAAGAAACTTCCCTTCTTAGACAACCTCCACATCTTCTCCTTTGTAAAAGAACACTTGTTAGCACTGCCATACCTCTTGAGCTTGAGGTTATTCCTTAAGTAAAAGAGTTGTTAGATGAGGGTTTGGTTCATAAGAGCTTAAATCCTTGTGCTTTGTTGGTGTCCAAAATAGGTATTATGTGGCACTAAATCCCTATGACAGGTGGTATGATGAATGTGTTGAGTAGTGAAACCCTCTTTTGTAAAATCACTCATGCATCCAACATCTTCATGATTCATATACATAGGGACTCATTAGGTAGGTTTGTTCTTATTTTTGGTTTCAATACAAACCTAGGTGCTCATATGAGACACCTTAGGTTTGTCGTACTTTTTGGTAGAAGTAATCAACATGAAAATACAGAAAAATATATGTTTTATTGCATTACTTTCCTTAATTTTTTAAATAGTGATCAAGGGATTCCCATGAACCCTAAGAGAATAAAGGTCATTCCTGAGTGGCCCACTCCACCAATTATAAGGGCAATTTGGGGCTTCCATGACTTAACAAACTTTTACAAAAGGTTTGTCCCATATTTTTCTATACTTGTAGTACCACTCATTGAGTATGTGGGAACCATGTTCCCTCATGGGAAGATGCCTAGGAAAGGGGTTTTCAGACCTTACCCTACACTAACATACCCAACACCACTAATATACATGTTTTTATTCCTTTTGCAAGTGTTGAGGGAAGAGAGTTTTAAAAACCTCTGAATTTGAGGTCAAGTCCTTTTCAAGGGGGAGGGGATAATGCAATCCTACCCCCCAAGGGCATTGGATAGAAGACTCCAAGAAAATTGGGCCAGAGATGCAGGAGAAAGCCCTAGGGTTCTCATGAGCCTTAAGGTAGATTTTTGGCCCATGGGCTAAGTATGAACCCACTTATCTTTGTACATATTAGATTAGGGTTTCATTATTTTTGGGCCTTGTATTTAGTGCTCCATAGTGTAGGGAGGGTACCCTAGTAATGTAGGATTTTTCAACCCTTGTATTTTGGGGCACCTAGACTAGTTTTTGTATTAGGGGTAGTTTTGTAATTTGACATGCATTAAGTGCACTATTTGATGTGTGTGTTGGGAGAGAAATTTAATTGAATTGGGAGAATCCCAATCCAATTAAATTTTGGATCAGCCTAAGGGGTAGGTGAGCATTTGCTTGCTACACCCCATTGTCACATCATATAGTCACACTTTGTGCACGTTCTTCATGCTTTATATGCCTCATGACACCTATGCACACTTAGTGGAGAATCTTGGACTTGATCTTGGATTAGTGGGCTAAACCATACCTGAAATTCACTAATCATAATTAGTGAAATTTTGGCTCCAAATTTGGCTCCACAAATTCAAATTCAAATTCTAGTGAAATTTGAATAGAAATTCAAATTTTCCTCCAATTTTGTGTGATACTTAGGCTATAAATAGAGTCCTTGTGTGTGCATTTTTGAAAATTTGTTCATTTGAGAAATTAGACTTCAAAGTTCAGACCTCATTTGAGGCATAAAATTTGTGGCCCCCTCTCTCCCTTTCCCTCCATTCATCTTCTCCTACCTTCAAGCTCTTATCCATGGCCTCCTATGGTAGTGAGCTTGTTCTTGACTCATCTTCTCCTTGAAGTGGCGTCTCCAATCACCTTTCCTCCTTTTCCATCCGTTGTCATTGATCTTCAAGAAGCAAAGGACTCCATTGATGAAGAAGATCCAAGGCATACAAGCTCTACTTGGAGCTACATCACTTAGCCTTTTTTGTCTTCCTCTCTCTGTGATTCTTCATTTGAGCCACCGTTGGATTTAAAGGTAGTTCTTGGACATCATAATTTTCTTCTACTGCCTCCCAAAGATCAAACACTTTAAGATGAGTGGTCATCCTTGCAGCCCATAATTTGTACTCCTCACCACCAAAAATTTGTGGTGGACCCACTATGTATGATGTTTTTCCTTCCATTACGGTTTCTCTTAACTCACAGATCCCTTAAAGATAAGAGCTCTAATATCAATCTGTTGTTTTTGTTAATAACAATAGATATAAAGTGCTAAAGAATGAAAGAGAATGTAAAGGAAATTGAGACTGCAAAGGCCTATTTTTATTCAAATATGAAGCAAAGTATTTATAAACATAATAACCAAAAAAAAAATAACTGCTAACATAGAGATAAAATCACTAACAGATCATGTCTAAAGAATAGAACTAAAACATTTTTATCATATCAGTCAACATGACTTTTATTTTTCCTAAAAATTAACATAAAAATCTGATCTACTATAGTTTGTTAAGCAATTCCAATAGTCACATCTTCAACAGTAATTATATACATTGTATCTTAAATGTGTTATGATAATACTAATTTGCTATACTGTTCACAATTCCTACAGGGTATATATGACGAGTCCATTCGTTATTATGTTCAAGCACTTGCCATGAATCCAAAAGCAGAGAATGCATGGCAATATTTGAGAATTTCATTGAGGTATGATAACAGAGAAAAATAGATCAGGGTTTGATTGAGGCAAATGACAAAGTGAAAATTAAAATTAATTGTTATTTTATATTTTCGAGACTTACCTTATATCTCATCTTGTTTTCTAGCTGTACTTCTAGGAATGACATGTTGGAAGCTTGTGATAGTCATAATTTAGACCTTCTCTAGAAGGAGGTTCCACTACAGTAAGGGAGCGTTTTTGCGAACAACTTAAAAGTACATAGTGAATAAGTACTTATCATATAAGCACTAACGTATAAGTTATTTTACAAGTTATCCAGCAAGTTAACTGAAATAAGATGAAAATGGCTTATGGACACATCATAAGCTAATTTTATAAGTTCTCTCAAACACTTACAGAAGTGCCTGTGTTATAAGTTCAAATAGGCTATCAATAAGCATTTTCAAATGCATATTAAATTTTGACCTTTTTTGAGTGGATCAATTACAGGAAGGTCAGTTCCACTGTGGAGGTGGTTGCTTGAACATGAATCATAATTTTCCTTAAAACTTTTGGATGAGTAAATGGCACATTTTCTGTTTTTAAAGCTTGCAGTAGATGCCTGCTACTGTAAATATTTCTTGGAGAACTAAAAGGACGATCAAGTGACTAAGCCTGCAAGTGAATACGAGGCATTATTCTATCAATCTTAGAACATATGGTGTATATCATGAAAGTGCATCAACCTACACTGGTTTTAGGGGCAGTTACAGACTCCATTTCTTGATGTTACAAAAGTTATTTATCATAAAACAGTTGCAGTAGCAAAGTTAAGGATTGTGGCTTTCCATTATAAAGTTGAGTTTATTGTGTATGTACATATAGATACAAGTATACAAGATTAATCTCATATCATGTATCTAATTTGCTATATTATTACTTGGTAATCTAATATCTTTGTTCAAATTATCATAACTTAATTACTATCCTACTTTTCAGCCTTGGTCCATTTTGTTTTTTGGTGGGAACCTTGGTTCATTGTATCTTAGGAAATTGAGATGATTTAATTAACCATTTTTGTGAATTGTACTCTATTAATTATCTCTTATGTATTGTGTTATTTAATTGTGTGTAATTAGCACTCAAGAATAATTAAGCATTTGGATAAACTTTTCCATCATTACTTTTACAACAACTAAAAGTCATATATGACACATCAACAAACCATGTAATGTGGTGAGAGATATGACGCTGATATGTGACCATATTATTTCACAAATGAGGATTTATATATTACTAGATTAATCAAAATTAGATATACTTTTTTTTTGTTAAAATATAAAAAAATTGAGATTAAAAAAAAAAGAGATATGAGATTATATTAAACTAACTTATACCATGTTGTGATATGATTGAGAAAGATCATTTCTTTAAATGGATTCATGTATATTGAGAGATTGATCTAGGGTTCTCAACTGAGACATATCCGGGTCCCAAAAATTATATGCAATAAATCTTATCTTTATTTTATTCTTATCAGTGTCCATGCCTAACACATATACAAATCAATTACAACATAGATTTGATAATGAATTATTACTCAAAGGTCAAAATTAGATATAGTTATTATTTTGTGAATAAATTTATAAAATTAAAAAGTAGATAGCTATAGTTAATATATATTAACTATTGGTTTTTAGTAGACAAGACAAATAAATTTGTACTTGTGGGTATCGTTTCATACTAGTCCCTACTTTGTCGGGAAATCTCTGCTTTGACCGAGCATGGGTATGGGTATGGCTAATACCTCAATTACATCCCTGCCCCTATACCCATACCCGTATCGACAATATAATTACTAAATTACCCTTAATTTATATTATATATATATATATATATATATTACATAATTACTTTTATTAAACTTTTATACATACTATTCATTGTCTATTTTTCTATTTTATTTTGAAGAGTGAAACAAAAACTCTAAGGCAAACATAAGTTATAAGGAATTATGGTCTCTCTCGTGTTTTGTAATAGTTTTTAGGTGATAGGAATATCATTTTCATAGGAAAATTTTTATTGTGATAGGATTTTATATTGAGTTATGGCAAGTTGGTCATCTAAACTTGACTCCTTGAATAAATATTATATTTAACTTTGTTTAAATTTTTCAAAAATTACTTTTTTGTTATTTTTTTGCAAAATATTATTTATTTCAAATTATTGGGCGATGATGGGTATGGGGCAAGTACACCCGATCCCCAACTAGGATGAGGATGGGGAAAACAATTCCATACCCACCGAGGATGGGAATAGGGAATCACATACCTGACCCGCCAAGTCCTGTTGTCATGTCTGGTTTCGAGTTTGAGTCTTGATACACAACTACATTAAATACTTGATCATTTAGACATTTTTTTTAATCTTATAGTGGGCCTATTTTGCTCGAGCTTAATCACTTATTGTGGAGGATATATGTGGTTTGTATCAAAACAAAAAAGGATTTATGTTACTTTATAAGAAAATTGATTTTAAAAATACTTTCATTGATTGTGAAGACCGGAATTTATAGAATGATAGTAAAGTGAAATTAAATGTGGTTCTATTCGTTGCCAAAATTGGAAAATTTTGATTTCAATCTTGCCATGATTGTTGTCTTACTTGAATACATTCAAATGCCAATATAGAATAAATCACGAATTAATCTAAGTTGTATAGTGTTTTAGCATCATGATATCTCTCAACCAATAGTAAGAGCCTAATTTCTTTCAAGACACAAAATTCTCTAAAGTGAGTTATACGTTTCCCAATAACTTGGAAGTGTAATGCTATAAATGTAGTATTATATAGAAAAAACTTATTGTGGAGCAAACACAAAATTTAGGTATTTATTAGGGATCACAAACATATTTTAGGCATAAAAATATTATTTTTATATCATGTTAAGTATATTATTCTTTTTTAAATACATAATATAACTAATTACAGTAATATAATAAAATATTATAGTTATTGTCTACAATTTTTATTACTAAAGTTAATAAATGTATTACTTTTGACACACACACTATAAATGAAAGTATAAGCACCTTGATAATATTTGACCAAAAATATAGGAATCAAAAACACATTTTTCTAAATTAAAACTTTATTATTTTTACTATTGTTTAAAAATTGTTTCATAAAACATATTTTACAATAAAAATTTATATACAATTAATTATTACATTTGTTTAGTATAACATATTTATGACATTAAATATTATTTTTTATCAAAAATAATTTATTCACACACTTTTTGGGGCATAAAGAATTTAAATTCACCAAATTAAATAATTTTGAATTATTTTTTTAAATTCTGATTGGCATCCATTTTTAAAAAAAAATGAATTTTATTCTATGCATATTATTGGATTGAAAATATGTAAGTATTTATTGGATGTTGTAGCATCCCCATTTTCATTGGTTGAAAAGTTTTTAGTAAAAATAGCTAATGTTTGAATGATATTGAATAATTGTTTTGTGTGTGTGTGATATCCTTCAATAGATAAGTGTTCTAGAATTTTAATTCTAGGCTTAAGAAGATTCTTTTAAGCCTACAAAATTTTGGTCAACATTCAGTCAACAAGTCAAAGAAACATTAAAGTACGATATTCTTCTCATTAATAGCATTTTTGTAATTATGTGATTTTTAGGCTAAAAATTATTCTGAGCCATCATAAAATTAGTTTAATTATAATTAAGAATTTTCATGTTTTTATTTCAAGAAAATATTTTATTATGCATTAATAATTAATTTATTGAACATAATTAGTATTTTAATCATAGAAAATTCATTTTAAACTGGATTTGAGTGATTCCAAAGGTCTCATAAACTTATTTGTGAAAAAATATGATTTATTTATTTATTTTAGTCAAACTAATTAAATAGGATGTTTAGATATGTCAAATACGTATTTTTTTAAAAAATAATATTTTTAGAATGACTAAAGAGTCCCTAGACCTAATTTTGGAGTCTTTGTATAAAATAAGAGAGAACCCTCATCCTAGGCATTGGTGGCTGATTTTTAGGAGAGAGAAAGGGAAGCTTGGTGATTGGTTTGTGAGAGGTAGGTCTCTCTCTCCCATTTCTCTTGGGATTTCCAACTTCTCTTTTCCTAACTTTCTCTTTTTCCGTTGTATTTATTATATGTTGTAGAGTTTCTCAAGGTTTACAAGTGGGTGATCCATTTTTCTATTTTGAGGATGTAGATATTTGGAACCAAGGTAAGTGGGAGTTTTTCCAAATCCTTTGGTTATATGTGTGGTTGTAATGGGTAGAGTTTTAATTTTTATGTTGTGTATTTTTTGTATGTGTCTCTGTTAATGCAATTGGGACTGTTGTATTATGTTTGTTATTTAATATTTTTTATGCCAAAATTGGATTATGTGACCCCAAAAACTTAGGAAAGCATATAAATTAAGTTTTTTGAGTTTGGATTTGTGTAACAAAAGTTATGTAAAACTCAAGTTCTCAACCCTTTTAGGGTGATTTTGCATTATTTCGAGAAAAATGAAACGGGGGCTGAAATTGAGACTTTTGGACTCCAAAAATGGATTTAGAATGCATGAAAACTTAGAGAAACACATAGAGTTTTTGAAAATATGGCTTCTATGTCAATGGAAAAAATGCTTCTAAATTATGCTTCTATCATGAAATTGTGATTTTTGAGGCTAAAAGTGCATGGTAGAACTTCAATACTTCAATCATGTATGGTATGAATAACAAGAGAAATTATGGTTTATATGAAAGCATACAAAGATACTAAGAGATGATTTAGGATCATTGAATATGTGTGTGTGTGTGTGTGTGTGTGTGTGTGTGTGTGTGTGTGTGTGTGTGTGTGTGTGTGTGTGTGTGTGTGTGTGTGTGTGTGTGTGTGTGTGTGTGTGTGTGTGATGATTGCTTTGTTGTTTGATATTAAAAATCATGCACACAAGGTGTTTGTGAAAATTTCTGCTGTGACATGTCTCATGAAATTGAATGCTAGGAATGTCTGAGACTTTGCATGCTAAAAGTAAAATTATATTATGAAATTATATTTGAGGCATATGAATCCATTTAAATACGTTCAATTTGAGTGAGAAATGAATTTGTTATAATTCCTACATAATGACCCTTTTGCTAGATGTTCTGTTTTGACCTTTACTATCTATTTTGTAAACTGGGAATGATATGGAAATGATATGTCATTTTGATGAACATCATTGAAAACTAGACATGATAAGCTTTAAAATTTGGGGTCACTCATAATTTAACTCACTGTTTTGACTAAGAAGCTAATTAAAATAAGGAGGAACATGTGCAGGGGACTCTAATTGTTGTCATGTTCAGACATGTGTTAGTAAAAGGATTAGTTCTCTATGTGTAGTGATCCTATGATGACGTGTTATACCATTTTCAAAACTATACACACAAGGATTTATATAGTGATAACTTTTATGAAATTCCATTAAGAGATGATTGATATATATATATATATATATATATTGATTTTGTAAGATGGTGGTACTGCACTACAATAGAATAGAGTGTGCTACTTTTTGATTTATTATGAATTGTGTGGATTTTTACTTGGACTTTGGGATACCATGTCATGAACTAGATTCTTAATGCTTATTGGATGATGTTACATGATAATCTATTATGAGATTGCTTCTATAATGAGATTGCTCCTATTATGAGATTTCTTCTATTATGAGATTGATTCTATAATGAGGTTGCTTCTATTATACGATGTTTAGTTATACATTGCACTTTGGTTTTGGGTTCGAGGGTGTTTGACCCTCAATATTGTGGCAAATTGATGTTCATGAATTGATTGTACTTTTGGTGATGATGTTGGTTGATTTGCTCATATGAGGAATGGGTTTACCCATTTGAGGGGCCATATTAATGTTGACTCTCGAGGGGGAAGAAAGTTAATTTCCTTTATCGCTTATTGCTTTGTGTGTGACAATGAAGAAGGTTTTATGATTGGAAGCTTCATGTGGATTGACACATATTTCGAGGATAAAGGAAAGGAATGGACGAACATGGTAGCAAAATCATGTTAGAGTTAGAGAGATGGTTATGTTGGGAGTTAGGGGTATGACCCTATACTCAGTGGGAAAAACTCCTCTGATGTCTATTCATGTGTACTGATGCGACCATCATTCGGGATCGATGCTTTTCTTCATGAATGACATATAATAGGTATACTAAGGGACAATTCAAATGGTTCAAAAGAACCTGGGGGAATGTTGAGTTGTGATAACCTAACTAAGGCCATTTTCAGTTAGTTTAGGGGCCTCACTTGTCATTCTTGACTAGAGTGAAGCCGTATCCATGGTTGGTGAGAGCGTTATGTCAAGTACCAAAATGAGATGTGTCCAATCATCATCCATATGTTGCGTAAGACCATTAGGGTCTGGGAGGCTTAGTGGGAGTGTTTACATAAAACCATTAACGCCAATGGGGCTTAATGGAAGTGTGAGCCCAAGATGTGATAATGCATGAGATAGATGTGTAAACTAGGATACCGTTAGCTTGTTTGCTAGTGAACCACATGTGGTGATTGTATAGGTTGGTGTGTGATATTTTTTGTTGTGTGGCTTTTAAAGGAGTGGGGGACTCACCCCTTACACAAACATTTTCATGTTCTGATGATGAGCATCAGGACGGATCTCTGCTTGTAGGTTAGCATCTTTGAGTGTAGAAGGATCCTTCTGAGAGTTCTTCATCGGGTTCTCGTTGGTGGGTTCACTTTCGTCTGACATGTACCTTCTTGATGGCACGATTATTCCATAAGGCTTGGATAGATGATTGCTCTAAGACTTAGGTTTTCCACTTTGGTGTATTGATTTGAATAAACCTAGGTTGTTATACTTAAAGTTTAACTATTTATTATGTATATCAACTTGTGGCTTTAACTGAAATAACATTTTGTAAATAGGTAAATAGGTATGTTACACATGGTTTTGAAAATAGACCACTTTCTTTTCAAGTTGATAGCTTTAATAAAAAAGAAAAGGATAAAAAAGAAAAGGATTGAGGAGTCTTTGTGAAAAGTTTTATTTTTGTGAAAAATTTACTCTATCTTTTCATTATGACATTTATGAAAAGGTTTTGAATTCACTTATTTATAAAGATGAATAAAAGGTATTTTAAGTGTATTTGTGAACGCAGATTTTAGGGTGTTACAAACTTGAGTCCCAAAACAAGTCTTACACAATTCAAATATGATTTAAATAACTTTTAGGTCCATCATAAATTTTCAAATTTTACTTTGGGTCTCCAATAATTTTTGTCTTTGTGCTGGAATCTTTGATTTATTAAGAAGTTTGTTTTGATTCCTTGTCATCAACTAAGTGATGACATATCCATTAAAAATTTTAAAAAATGATTTGTGGCAACTCAAAAACTATCGCTATTTATTTTGAAATTTAAATTGCACTTTCTGTCCTTTTTATAAGTGCCATAAAAAATTTAAAAATAATATCTTAATTTAAATATGATTGAATAGATGAGATTATTTCTTCTTTTTATTTTATTTTTCATTTAAATACCTTTTCAGTTCTTGCAATTTAGCTTCTTTTTTTCATTCTTGCAGTTTTTTGTTTTAGTCTTACAAATTTTGTTTGTTTGTTTTTTGTCCTTTTTCTCGTTTATATAATGCTTTGGACAATGAAAAAATTATCTAAATCACTTAAAAAACGTAAAACAAAATAAACATAATTTATAAGGATTAAAATATTTTTCTGCAAGGACAAAAAGCAAAGGATTAAAATATTTTTCTGCAAGGACAAAAAGCAGACAAACACTAAATTGTAAGAACTAAAAATGTATTTCTTATTTTTTTCTTAATCTAACCTCAAATCCTAAACACCCTAATATGATCTGATTAACTTTTTACTCTTCCCTTCAACCTCTTTCACCCGGTGTTGCACCATTCCACCTCTTCATCCATAACCTTTTTCTTTTTCATCTCCCAAAACCACCACGACCCACCATCAACCTCACTACAGCACCACCCTAACCAACTACTGCTTAGATCTGCCACCAACCACAAACCCTTGCACCGCCACAAACCCATCAAGCACCATAGCCTCACTCCAACACGACCAAGTCTCGAATCTACCCTATGTCAACCATAGCTATAAACAGCCCACATGCGATCCAGACCAACCCACCATTACCAGCCACCATTAGCACAAATCTCGATATCATGCATTTTAGATCTGATTTCAGATCTCGATCTCGATCTCAATCTGATTCGACGATTGAGAGAACGAGTAATGGTGTTATCCTTGATCATGAGGCTGCTCTGTGGCAGTGCTCACCGTTAAGATTCAAAACCCATTACAGCGCTCATCATGCCCAAATTTGGTTTTAAGATTCGTAGCCCTTGGTGGTGCTCACCATGGCTAGATCTAGTTTTAATCAAAACGTCAAAATTGTACGTTGTTTTGGTTTCTTTATTAATTTGTTTTTTTGCTTTTATTCTTTGGTTGAATCTTTTTATGTTTGTGTTTTGCTGATATGAATTGATGCTTGTTGTTGGGTCACAGATCTAGGTGAATGAAGGCTTAATTGATGTTTGTATTGAATGTTGACTTTTATAATAAATATGTTAAAAAAATACCTATCATGATTTTTTATAAGTTGGTCGTGTAATTAAAAAAAAAAAGCAGAAATTAAACTCACATTTATTTTGTATACATTGAATCAAAAGGATGTGAATATTAATGGTTGTTTTTCTTTTTTGAGGACAATTCAAATGTTAGATGCTAGAAATAGAATAAATTTAAGTTTCTTTCTATTAATAATTATTTAATTTTGAGAAAACTTATTTCAAATAAAATATTTAATGATGAAAATAATAAATACCATCTATATTTTAATATATTAACTTTATTGATTTTATTTATTAAAATTCCTATTAAAGTATCAAGAAAGAGTTACAAATAAACATACACATTTCAAATCTTAAAAATATCAGAAATATTCTAGCAACACGCTTGTGAATATAGTTTTCTTTACTAGTTAAAATTTATTGGACGTTACGAAATTATGTGAACATTACTCCCTATTTGATAAACCTGTTTTTTGTGTCTTGTATTTAATAAACCTACTAATACTCTTATAACTTTAAATAAATTTTCACCAATAAAATGTGTTTGGTTCATCCGTGTAAGAAAAACTGTAATTATTAATTTCCTCGCTGTATAACATTCTTATACTTGTTGTACATAAATCTCAAATGTTATAATGAATTAATGTTTCCGTTAAGAGCGATGGTCCCAACGTAATATGTAGAAAGGATGGGAAAACAACTTGCGCATTAAACGACACGTGAAATACAATGTTGGATCACTTTACTCTCTTTAAAGAGCGTTACTCGTATTTTCTTCACCTTCACTCTCTTCCATTCACTCCTCTCATCTCCATCTCCTTTGGTCAATCTTTGAGCACATCCATGGCAAACCAAACTACGAACTCTACCTCCAAACATCATGTTGGTTTTTCTTTTCTCTTCCTTTCTTCAATTTATCTCATGTAGATTTTTTATTATTCGCTCTACCCTCATTCCATTTCTTTGAAATCATATTGTGAGAATAGTTAAGAATTAAACTCATTTTTTTTTGGTTGGCAGAATTAAACCCAGATGATAGTATACTAGTTTGTATCTAATAAAAAAATTGATGACTAAAACTTAAAAAACTCTTTGTTCCTGTGCATTTGTATGCACGAATATCACAAATGGCATTTGAGTATGTGAATTTCTTTTATGAACCATGCATAGTTCCTTTGCTTCGATGCAAGTGGATTGAACTTATTTTTAAAGCATATGAAAATATAGAGTTTTTGTTTTTTTTTTTCATTTTGTTTTAGGAAAAATAAGTGCGTAAGCTTTTACTGTATGATAATATTCACAAACAACATGGAGAAGGACCAAAGATGTTGCTGAAAAAACCTTGAAGATCAAGATGTAAAACAATTGATAGATCAAATCCACACGGAGCGAGGCAAATAAGTTAAAGTAAGACCTTGTTTATTTAATGTTTTCAAAAATAATTTTCTATTTGCGGTAAATTAAAATCATATGTTGTACATGCAGAAGTTCTATTTGCCTATGAAGAAAAATGAAATAACAAGAGCTAGAAATCCTGATTGCAATTTTTTATGTTAGCCATATAAATCCTTAATTTACGTGCTTAATTGTTTGATGAGGAAGATATATAGAAGTCTTGTTGGACCTCCCCCTGTTTTCCTTGCTTAGGGAATAAAACCTTTATCATCATCACCCAAGATGTTTAAATTAAATTTAAACTCATTGGGCATCATTTTTCTACTTTACTCAAATGTTTGAAGTTTCTCTATTTTAAAATTATTGTCGATTTTGAATATATTAGGATGACACTTAAGGAATATATGTTTACTTAGGAGGTGTTGAATATCGTTAAAAGGGTCTACTAATTCACAAATTCAGGTAATTTACAATAACTTATGGTTATGATTATATGCTTGATGTTTTTCTAATTCTAATTAATTATTGTAAAAATAAGTTACACCAAGAATATTTTGAGCAACCATTTTTCTGTTAGGGACATTTTTCCCCATCAAAAAATATAGATAGGAGAGGTGTGAAAACTCAAGGAAAAAAATATGGGGGAGATCTAGACCAACATTCTGAAGATATTGATTGCAGACAATGTGAATCTTATATTGGAATATGTTTGTGTGCTCTTTTAGGCTCATATATTGAAGATATTGTTACACACTAAAACATTATCCTTTTATCATTCTTGCAATTGTCATGGTTTCCAATATGATATCAAATATTTTGTGTCTATCTATGCTTTTATAATTTTCTTAAGCAGATCTTTGACTGTCCAGTGCATTAAACTTCTCAATCTTTAATAAATCTTGTAAGGAATAGTTCTCTATAATTATTTTCAACAAAATCCATGTTTCCAACTACACCGTTAAGTTAATTTGATTATTTACTTCATATAGAGAAAATTAACAAGTGTAATCCGAACCTAAAGGTGACAAGAAATGATGGAGTAATTAGTGTTACCTATATTTGGGTATTGTTCTAATATTTTCATGTTTGGGCCTGGGAAGAATTTGGAACTTTTACTTGTTTTCAATAATATATATTTTTTCCCTTCTAGTACTTTATTCAAAATAATTTTACTGTTTGTGTGATTAGTATGAATGGAAATAACAAATTACAACACCTCTATGAAAGTGATTTGTTATTTTGTATTCGAATAATTTCTTGAATATATAATAAATGCTTTCCAATTTATTTTAAATGACTATGCTTATGAACTTACTTACAAAGCCTACATAATCAATCAAAAGTATATAATTAAGGTCTAACGATGCTTTTACCTTGAACCAATTCTCCAATGATTATAGATTTATTGTTCCAAGTTAAGGATTATAATCAAAACAAGGGTTGATCAATTACAGATTAATTAATCTACCAGAGATTACTAAATAGTTTGATCATGCAATTTGGTGCAAAACATTCTTTACCTTGGTCTACCCAACATACACAAATGATCATCATAATACATTTGATTAAGCATAGTATTGACCACTTCCCAATTAAACAATAAGAATAATGAAGAGGATTAATTAACATAAAACACTGAGGAATTTCATTAAGAACAAAGGAAAGGGGCACAATTGAATAATTACATCATAACCCCTAGACTAGGGTGATTAGCCGCTCATGGTCAAAGCAAAACTAGAAAGCCTATAAAAATTAGCTTAGACATACCAACAAGGTAGAAACAATGATCATGATCTGTCCTCATGGTGTTGCCTACGCTTCACAGCTCTCAAAAAACCTCAAGGTTCTCTCAAAATTCATAAAAAAATTATACAAGTGATCAAAAGATAATTTTTTATTACAAGGTTCAAAGTCTTATTTATAGCTTCCTAAAAAATATTAGTTCAAAAAGGCGCACTGCGACCTTGGTAAAATCCACAATGGTCGTGGTTGTAAAAAAGTAACGTTGAAGCTCTTGGGCATTGTGGATTAACTATGACCCTCATGGTTTACCACGACCACAGTCAAATTTAACCTGACTGATGTAACAATCTCGGATGCATGAAACACCAAGACTTTAACGCGGAATGATTCACTTTTACTCCTTATAAAACTATTGAATTAGTTTAAATTAATGAAAATATGTATAAATTATTCACGAATATAAGCATATCAAATAAACCTCACCTATAAAAGGTCCTCAAGACTTAAAACAAAAAGGTATGTGTGTCCCTAGGCACAACATCATAAACAAATCTCAAGGATCCCACTAAGGGAGCATATACAACATAGATCCAAAACTATATCTAAACCCTAAGTTAGTCCTCACTAAGACAAAACATAAATAAATGACCGAGGGTTGGATCTCACCATGTCCACCTTATCCCTGAGTGACATGCTCCTTAGAAGCTACATCATAATCTGTTCCTGTATCAAATGACATGATGATCACAGTTCAACAAAAAAAATGCAACGGTAAGCTCATTTTGAAAGAAAACATAAGATCACAATTTCACGAGATACATAAAAAAATCCTTCACGTTTCCAATATCAATGTAATTATACAACTCATCAAGTAACACATCACTTTCAAGTCATAAATATCAATGTGCATGTCTAACTATCATGTTATGCCATGCTGGCTCTTTAATCTCGAAAGATTTTACCTTTGAGTGATTAACTCAAGTACATCTCTTAACATAGTCATACTCTATGGTCTGACCATTAGGGACTCAAAATAACCTTATAAATTAGTATAATTTTATAAAAAATGGATGAGTTTGGATAGTGGCTTACCTCAGTAAGGTTTGCAAAGACCTTAACTTATCTAGGAATTCATCCACCCATTCATTTTATAGGCGCATTTAGCGTTAGCCACCACGAAAACCTCTAACACTAGGTTGAGGGCCCATTGGCTACCCGCAACTTACGTGCCAACTCACATGCAATGTCATTAATCAATGTATGTATGTTATGATCATTCAAATCAATATCATACATCATCACACATTCATTCATCAACATCAACACCATAAGAGGCTATAAGATCATAGATTCACCATTCATATGCTCATCACACTCATAAACTCACCTATAGTTCAATAAGCATAGCAAGACATTCCAATCCCTTGGATTCTTACAAACAACTCACCAAAACTCATATGGATGTAAATCTCATGATCTCACATAAAGTCAACTCTAATTATAAAACAACAGAATCTTAACCACATCTTATATCATCATCATGAAATCATCCAACACAACACAAGATATTCATCAATTGACATAGTTATCTGATCATAATTATAATATTCTTAACAACAACATGATAAATAAAGATATACTAACTCAATCAAGTTGTTTATTGTCTCATTTGAAGGCTATGAGGATTATATCCAACATGTATGTTTTCCCAAAAGCCTGCTTTAGAAGCATACTATGCCTAAAGTTACAGTCTTTATAAAACTTTTACTTATTACCGACAACTTGATCATCATTCACTAATTTAATCATTTCTAGAGTTATACACAACATTTATAAGTGAAACCAAAACCATTACTTAGCTAACATCTTGATCTACATCTTTCATGAAGATTACTTTCCCAAAATTAGACACTATAACCATGTTGTGGCCATTGTAATTGATTGCAACAAAGCTCATATAAACAAAATAGTCTTCAGGCTTGAATTAATTGATTGCAATCAGCCCAGAATAAAAAATCAACCTCTGGAGCTCATTTTAACCAATCATCACATGATGTAATCGGTTAAAATGATTCAAAACTGCAGAAAGTTATGATTTTTAAGCGAAGACATCATCTTTGATAAAAAAAAAATCATTCCTTTCAATCCAAAATATTCAACGACGGATTTAAGCTTCAACAAAACATTTTCTAAACATTTCAAAACATCCAAAATAAGAAAGGGGTGAGCTTTCCTTACCTATCAACTCAATGAGTTAGCTTTGGAATGAAGAAGATGAAAAAAGGGAGAGAGTTTGGGTCCAAAATGGAAGCTTTCCTTCACTCTTATAGTAGTTCTACATCATCCATACCATCAAAAACCCCAAAACCAATAGAAAACACATTAAAACCTTACAATTGAACACTTTCATGGAGTTTTGAAGGGTGTTCATGGGGGAAACGAGAATGAACACAAAGAGAGAAAGAAAGGGGTTTGCCTTACATAGGGGCAACCAACAAAAATTAAAGAAGGAGGAAAAGAGCTTCTTTTTTGCACAACACCAAAGCTCTGAGCTTCTCCAATGGTGATTTCTGGGAAAAGAGGAAGTGAGTGGAAAATTAAAAGTTTTTTTTATGAGATATTTTTGAATATAAAGGTTTATGAGAGGTATTTTATGACTCTCTAGAGTCTCTCTATCTGCACTTAGGCTTCTACTAAGTACCCTTACCTCTCTCATAAATCAAAACCCATCCCTTTAGGCCTAAACACACCAAAATTCACTAATACACATAGAACACATGCTCAACATCACTAACTCATCAATTAATTAATTCATTCAAGCACTTAACTTAAATTTAATTTCTCTTGTAATTTAATTTAATCAGTTGAACAATCAATTAATAAAACATAGCGTTACAACCGTTGTTGGATGGTTGGCATTGTTCTGGAGGGCAATTATGCTCTCATCATGGTCGTGTTGCTTACCACTCTCGTGGTAAATGTACCACAACCGTTATCAAGTGCAGAGTCTTCAGATCTTCATAAAATCATACAATTTCAAACGCTTTCACTTGATTGAGTGGCTATACTCCTCCAATACAAAACTAGTGTCCAAACATAAGTTCTGCCAAGAAAATGCATGTAAATGACACAAAAACTAACAAAATATTATTCAAAAAGCGGTTTATCAGCTACTTGTGGCATTTGTCCATATTCCTTCAAACCCTTCATCTCTTTGTTAAGCTTTAATTGTGGTTAATCTTTTCCTGGACTTGAGAGTAGTTACAAAAATGGAGCTTGACTCTAAATTTAAAGGAGCTTGTATAATCATTTCTTACTTTCTTTGTACATGATCTTTGAGTATATTCAATGTTTTTCTTTTCTTGAAAGCAGTTAAGTATCCTGCAATGGTATTCTTTTTTTGTCATGCTTATGTTAATCTTTTCTATAGTATTCCTCTTTATAGTGCATGAATTAAGATCAACGAATGCATTTTTCATCATAATAAGCCATCGATGGTTTCTGTTAAAGTTTAAATGCATTCATAGCTTATTATGTCCCAACCATAGCCGTAATAATAGAGCAACTTTTAAAAATGTTTGTATTTGAAATCCAATTGTAGCTAACTTTTTCAATGGTGCTACTTTTTAAGTTTTGTTTTGCCAGGTGCTACCCATGCTTCATAGTTTCCTTATAGTTGGTAATTTAATTACTTTTGGGCTTGAAGACTTTCCAGGAAGTAGCTAGGTACATGTTCTTTGGTGTGGAGCATCAATAACCCATGTATCAATACCAAGTTCAATTACAGATGGAAACGAAAATCTTATGTAGAGTGCATAGTGAGAATTTTTAGTATCCATTTCTTTTATGAACCATGCCTAGTTCCTTTGCTTCAATGCAAGTGGATTGAACTTTTTTTTATGTAGCACTCATGGTTTCGCTGAGGTTGATTTTATTTTATTTTTGGAAAAGTATGTGTGTAAGCTTTTACTATATGATAATTTTGACAATAAACATGCAGAGGAGACAAAAGATGTTGAAGAAAGAACCTTCAAGATACGGATAAAATAATTGATAGATCTAATTCACATGGAGCAAGGGGAACAATTGAAGTAAGACATTGTTTATTTAATGCTTTCAAAAATATTTTTTATTTTTGGTATTTTAAAATCACATGTTGTACTTGCATGCAGAAGTTTTATTTGTCTATGAAGAAAAATGAAACTACAAGAACTAGAGATCCTTATTGCAATTTTCGTTGTTAGTGATATATATAAATCCTTAATTCACATGCTTAATTGTTTGTTGACTAAGACATATAGAAGTCTCATTGGACCTCTTTTTGTTTTCCTTGTTTAATTAGGAAACACAACCTTTTATCATCATCACATAAGATGTTTAAATTAAATTTAAACTCATTGGGCATCATTTTTCTACTTTGCTTAAATTTTTGAAGTTTCTCTATTCTAAAATTATTGTCACTTTTGGATATATTAAGAATACCCTTGAGGAATATAGATCTACTGAGTAGGTGTTAAGTGTCGTTAAAGGGTTTATTAAGTCTACCAATTCACAAATTCAGGTAATCTACAATAACTTATGGTTATGATTATATGCTTGATGTTTTTTTTTTTTATTTCTAAACAATTATTGTAAAATTAAGTTGCGCTTAGGATATTTTGAGAACCCATTTTTCTTTTTGGAAGTTATTTTTTTGCCATCAAAATATATATGCAAGAGAGGCGTGCAAACCTCAAGGAAAATAATATGGGGAGATGTACACCAACATTCTAAAGATATTGGTTGCAAAGGATGTGAATCTTATATTGGAATGTGTTTCGAGAAAAGAATGTGTGCTACATTTTAGGATCTTGCAATAACCTTTTCTTTCATCAGTGTCTGGTACATACTAAAACAGTATCCTTTTAACATTCTTTTAAATGACATGGTTTCCAATATGATATGAAATATTTGGTGTCTACCTATGCTTTTATAATTTGCTTGAGTAGATCTTTGACTATATACTACATGGAATTTCCCAACCTTTAATATATCATGTAAGGAACAGTTCTCAATAATTCTTTTCAACATAATCCATGTTTTGAACAACATTAAGTCAATTTGGTGATTAACTTCACATAGAGAAAAAAACATGTTTAATTCAAACCTAAAGGTGCCAAGAAACAATGGAGTAATCAATGTTAACTTTTGGCATTCTTTTTCCTCATTGGAACTTTTACTCTTTTTTTTTTCCTTCTAGTACATTATTCAAAATATTTTTTTGACTGTGTGATTAGTATGAAAAAACAAATTGTGACACCTCTATGATAAGTGATTTGTTATCTTGTATTGGGATAAGTTCATCAATATCTAATAAATTCTTTCCAATATATTTTCGATGATTCTGAGGGCGAGCCCTGGTGCAGCGGTAAAGTTGTGCCTTGGTGACCTGTTGGTCATGGGTTCGAATCCGGAAACAGCCTCTTTGCATATGCAAGGGTAAGGCTGCATACAACATCCCTCCCCCATACCTTCGCATAGCGAAGAGCCTCTGGGCAATGGGGTACGAAGTTTTTATATTTTCGATGATTCTGCTTATGAATATATTTATCAAGGCTTCATACGTATCATCCATGTTTGGAAGGAAGTATACTTATGAATATACTTGCAAGGAACTTACATGTTCTTTGGTGTGGAAAGTTAATAACCCATGTATCCATACCAAGTTCAATCACAGATGGAAACAAAAAGATTATGTAGAGTGCATAGTGAGAATTTTCGGTATCCATTTCTTTTATGAATCATGCCTAGTTCCTTTGCTTCAACACAAGTGGATTGAACTTATTTGTGTTTTTACTATGTAGCCAATTATGATTTTGCTGGGGCTGAATTTATTTTATTTTGTGTAACACCCTCTACCCCGACATACATATAATTAAGAAAAACATATAAAAAATCAAAATTTAATCAAATTAATTTTATTCAAATTACTTAAACCAATTCACGTGGGTAAAAATGTCATATTCACTTCACTGTTACCAAATAAAACTTGTTAAAAACATCTCCGGCTCAAAACAAGGTCGTCCAAGTTTATAAAAGAACTCAAGTTAAACAACGAAATAATATAAAGTAAAACACATGTTTGGAACATCATGCAATTAGAACAAAAACCCATGCCTCAATGTCACTTCTTATCAGAGCATTGTGTCCCAACGTCCTCTAGCACAAGATTCTTTAAAATCATCCACCTAGTCATCTGCTCCCATGAACACAAGATTCGAAATCATCACAAGATCCAAACACAAACAACACATAGGAAGTGAGTTATTACATTTCTAAATAAAATACAGATAAACAAAGACATATGCAAAATACATTATAGAAATATTTATAACATAGCTCAACTTAATACAATCCATGTCACTTCACCACTTTATCATTTAAAATTCATTTTTCTATCACCAATCACATTACACATGAATCACACACTCAAATCAAGACGTAACAACACTCATTGATTTCATAATAAACAATTCACAAGCATTATGCAACAATTATACTAAGACTCAAGCCTATATGCAGTGTGGTACCATGTCAATCAAAAACCACATTGGGGCTATTATGAGGACATAACAAGACATACCACACAATGGGTATGTCAGGTTATTTTCACTAAGTAAAATCATAAAATGACCATTCAGGGTCACTCTACTTTGCGAGAATACTCCAACCATATGGGATCAACATAGGCTTAAAGGAGCACTCAAACCGAGTGTATTTACACCCAAGGCATAGACTCTGAAAAATCCGTCATGGCCTCACCTTCCTGAATCAGGTCCAACCCCTAAAACAACTTTTGCACGCAAACATTGCTCATGAATTATACAATACCCACAACCTCACACTTGTTTTCAAACACGTTTAACACAATGTGCTACAATTTAACACTTCAGGCTCCTAACTTGGAACCCTATACTTTCCTTTTAACACTTCGCTCATAAACACTTTTCTCAAGGTAAATATCAATCGGGTTACTGTATAATTCACAACTCATAACACAAGTATTGTCACATCAAGTATTAACCATATTCTTATTCACAACCATATCCCATGTCCACAATTTAATATCTCACAATGTCATAATCCATCATCACATGCTTATGTATATTTGACAAATTAACACATGTTCAACTTTGCACTTATACTCAATCTCAATAACAATGTTATAATCTCAAAGCAACATGTTATCTCACAATTCATCACATATTCAATTTATCACTTACACATAATTTCATGATTCCAATATAACAATTTATCCCGCTAATCTAGTAAATCTTATCCAAAACACAAACAAATTATACAAAAATGTTTCTCACAACATAGGGAGTAAAACCTCTCAAACAATTTCACATAATCATATCAAAATCATAGGTCAAAAATACGAAAATACCAAGAGCACTCAATTTTATGAACCAATTCGCATCAAGGCACCAATTGTAACATCCCAATTTTCGTAAACTAGATTAAAAAGGATTGTTATTTATAAATAAATAGAGTAAAAAAAATGATGAGATTTTATAAATAAATAAATAAGGAGATATAATTATTAATTAAAATAATGATTTGAGAGAAAATAAAAAGGGTATTTTATTTAATTGTTTGGTAGAGAATAAAATAAAGTTTGTTTTTATAAAATAATAAATAAATAAATAGAGTAAACAATAGGTCGTAAATGCACCTAGCTATAAATAACAACATGCTAGGTCAATTTTCAGACTGACTCCTCAGCCTCCTCTGCCTCACAATGTTGTTTCTTCTCTCTTCTCCCAAAATCCTCTCTTTTTCCCGCAGGCCACCTAACCTGTCTCAGAAAAACGACGATCTCGGACTTGTTCACCGTTGGATCGTCGTGAAATTTTAGCACCACGTTCGCAACCCAATTACAAGCATTCTCACCGTTGGGAATTTGGATATTATGTCTGAGATAAGAGAAATACCCCGCGCATTGTAGCATTTTCCTTTCCCGCAGAAACCCAGAGCTGTCTCGGTAAAACTACGATCCCGGTTTTGTTAACCGTTGGATGTTTATGAAATTTGGATATGTTATTATAAATTCAATTTCGCACGCTTTAACCGTTGGGATTTGAGAGATAATATTTTTGGAGGGAGAAACATAAATCGCATGGTGACAGTACAAGTGGAGGCTTCAATCCCTTCTCTGTCTCTTTGACGTTTAGGAATTCTATCGGAGCAGCTAGAGGAAAAAAATTGGAGGAATCTCAGAGAACCGCTAGAGATGCTGTTATCGCTGGCTGAAGACACGTGAGTCCGCTTAGAGGTAAGGGATGAGTTATTCACAATTGGGAATTAGTGAGAACATGTGTAGGAATCCTTAGAGATATCAATTGGAATGAGTTTTGGGGTGTTTTTGCAATTTTCATTTTATCTTTATAATTATTACAGTGAATTATATATGTTTGACAGACCAATTGTTGTGGAATTGATATGCTATTGTGTTGAGCGTGAACCCTATAAATCGAGTACTTTTTCTAATTAATATGAATTGATGAAATAAAGGAGAAATTTAGAGAGAGATATTAATTTTGTATTTTCTCTTTTTCTTGTTGTTTAGATTTTTATATATAATTTAAAAAGTTAATATCATAATTGAAATTGACCAAAGTGTTCATATAATTATTTAGAATTTGTGCATTGAAAGCTTACTTTGTAATTTGTGATTCAATATGATGTATGCTAGCTTATATATATATAGAGGTTGTTATTTATATTAATAATTTATGTAAATAATATTGTAGAGTGTTATAGTATGATTCCAAAAATTATTAAGTGTTGGAGTTTGAGAATATTATGGTTAAATTTGATGAACATGTGTATGTTGTACCTTATGAATATCATTAGGAATGTTATGAGATGGTTGATGTGATGTTATGAGATGTTAAAGTGTGGACATGATATTCGATTGTAAATAAGTGAATGTGTTTAACACTTGATGCTACATTAATTATATCGTGAGCTATGAATTATATAATAACCCGACCAGTGTTTATGCGCAGTGTTAAAGAGAAAGTGTAGGTTCCTAGTTAGGAACCAGTGTTAAATTGTAGCGCAATTGTGTTAAACATGTTTGAAACATGAGTGTGAGGTCGTGGTATTGTATAGTTCATGAACAGTGCTTATAAATGAAATATGTGATGAATTGTGGAATAATATGTTGCCTTGAGATTATAATATTGTTATTGAGATTGAGTAAAAGTGTAAAGTAGAACAGGTGTTGAATTGTGAGATACGTGAAAACATGTGATGGTGGATTGTGACATTATGAGATGTGAAATTGTGAATGAGTTTTGGTTGTGAATAAATGTGTGATTAATTCTTGATGTGACATTATTTGTGTTGTAAGCTGTGAATTGTACAATAACCCGACCAGTGTTATCTTGAGAAAAGTGTAAATGCGCAGTGTTAAAGAGAAAGTGTAGGTTTCCTATTTAGGAACCAGTGTTAAAGAGAAAGTGTAGGTTCCTATTTAGGAACCAGTGTTAAATTGTAGCGCAATATGTTGTACGTGTTTAAGACACGAGTGTGAGGTCATGTGTATTGTATAATTCACTAGCAGTGTCTGTGTGCTAAAATGATTTTAGGGGTTGGACTTGAATCAGGAAGGAGAGGCCTTGACGGACTCTTCGGAGTGTAGGCCTTGGGGGTCATCAGGTTTGAGTGCTCCTTTAAGCCTATGCTGATCCCATATGGTTGGAGCATTCTCGCAAAACATCGTGACCCTGACTGGTCTCCCTATGATTTTACTTAGTGAGAGTGACCTGGCAAACCCATTGTGTGATGTGTCTTGTTATGTACTCCTAAGCGCCCCAGGGTGGTTTTTCACTGACATGGTACCACATTGCATGTAGGCTTGAGTCTTAGCATAATTGTCTCATGCGCTTGCTAATTATTTATTATGAAATTGAGGTGTTATTATGTCTTGATCAGTGCGTGTGATTCTTGTGTAATGTGATTGATGATTGAAAAGTGTGATTGATGGATGAAAAGTGAACTTTGAATGACAAAGTGGTGGAATTACGTGAATTACATGTAAGTAAGTTTTATTTTGTTTATATGATATGTATATCTAGTTGTCTTGTTTCTTTATTAGTTAGGAATGTGATAACTCACTCCCAGTTTGCTGTTTGTGTTTGGATCCTGTGATGATCTTGAACTTTGTGTTCGGGGGAGCAGATGACTAGGTGAACTGCTTTAAGGAATATTGTGCTGAAGGACGTTGGGACACAACGCTCTGATAAGATGTGACATTGGGATATAAGTTTTATGTTAATTTTATGATGTTAGTCTATTTTATTTCACCTCACTGATTTAACAAAATATTTTTGTAAATTTGACGGCCTTATTTTGAGCCGAATATATTTTTAATGAGTTTATTTGGTAATTGAAATGAATGTGAACCTTTTACCCATTTGATTTTTGTGTACCAATATATTTTATTTATTTATATATATGTCGGGGTAGAGGGTGTCACACCAATTGGTCCATCAAACACAACAATCTCATAATTATAATCATACAGGAAGAATTATAATACAATAAATATCACAAAATAAACCCCAATTTGATCTTCTAAGGACCCCTACACATGTTCATTCTAACCCCAACTATGATAAACTCATCCCTTACCTCTAAGCAGGCTCACGTGTGTAGTCCGACAGTGATAGCGGCATCTCTAGCAATTCCCTAAGATTCTTCAAGCTTTTCCTTTGGTTGCTCTACTAGGGTTTCCAAACGTTAGAGAGAAGGAAAATGAATTGGAGCCTCTATTTCATAGTCTTCGTGTGAGGGATATTTCTCTCTCCACAAACATTATTTTCCAAATCCCAACGATAGAGAAGTGCGAAAATGAGTTCCGAAATGGGGTTCAAATTTCCCACAAACATTATTTCCTTTGGTGTTAAAATTTCACGATAGTCCAATGGTTAATGAGTGTGGGATCGTAGTTTTATTGGGACAGGTTTGGGTGTATGCAGGAAAAAGAGAGCTAGGTGCGAGAGACATATGTCTCACCCTAGACATTATTTCATAAATCCCAATGATGGGTATGTGCAAAAATGAGTTTCAAACCCGGTGTTAAAATTTCATGATGATCCAACGGTCGGGATTGTAGTTTTATTGGGATAGGTTTGAGTGTATATGAAAAAAGAAAGGGTTTTGCAAGAGGGAGAAGGGAAAACGAATTTGAGAGGAAGAGAGAGTGTAGCGACGTATCGTCAATGTAAAAGTTGACCTAATATGTCTCTATCTATAGATAGGATACTCTCAACCTATTATTTACTCTATTTTTCTTTATTTTATTATTTTATAAAAAGAAACTCTATTTTACTCCCTATCAAATGAATAAATAAAACATCCTTTTTATTTTCTAAGAACATATATTTACTTTATGTACCTTAAAACCATTATTTTAATTAAAAAAAATATTTTTCCTTATTTATTTAATTACAAGAATCTCATTATTTTCCCAAAACTCTATTTATTTTTAAATAAAATCTTTTTTAATTTATTTTACAAAAAATTGGGTGTTACATTTTGCATATAAATACGTATGGAGTTATTGTTTGCTTTATTTTGTTTTAGGAAAATATGTGCATAAGTTTTTACTGTATGATAATATTGACATATAACCTGGAGAGGTGACAAAAGATGTTGAAAGAACCTTGAAGATCAAGATAAAACAATTGATAGATCAAATCCACATGGAATAGGGGAAACATGTAAAGTAAGGCCTTGTTTATTTAATGTTTTCAAAAATATTTTTCTATTTGTGGTAAATTAAAATCACATGTTGTACTTGCATGCAGAAGTTTTATCTGTCTAAGAATAAAAATGAAATTATGAGCTAGAGATCTTGATTCCAATTTTTGTTGTTAGCCATATAGATAAATCCTTAATTCACATGCTTAATTACATGTTGAGTAAGATATATGGAAATCTTGTTGGACCTCATTATGTTTTCTGTACTTAGGAAACAAAACCTTTATCATTATCACAAAAGATGTTTAAATTAAATTTATACTCATTGGGAATCATTTTTAATCTTTACTTAAATGGTTGAAGTTGTTGAATCCTCATCCCTAGTTTTAATTATGACAAACCATCAACAATGAAAATTGAAAGGATGATGGCATTAAGTGATGATGACTAACATTTTGCTTATGTGTTTCATTGTTTATTACTTTAAGAAGCAAACATGTTCTTTCATTTTGAGATACTTGTGATGCTCAAAAGGGTTCAGAGAACAACTAACAAAGTTGAGAACTCGAAAGAATTCTTGAAGCCCATCAGAACGATGAAGTGTGCTTCCCTCTAAGTAATTAGTATTTGGCAAGATACTGAACAATAAGGCCTTACATAGAAAATTCATTAGAGGCTACATGAAGAGCATTATGAATTAGAATGAAGTTGTGTAGAGTCTGCATCAGAATGAAGACTATGACTTTGAGTTTCTGAACATTAGAATGATTTAGAAAAACTCAGAATGCATCAATTGAACAAAATCAGAAGACTAAAGTTTGACAGTTCTTCAACTTCTATATATTGTTAATCATTGTAGGCACATTAGAAAGGAAGAACCAACTGTATAAGAAGTGCACGATTGTTGAATGATGAAGTTGTCCATGAGAATCACTAATGAGAAGTGTCAGAATGAAAGATAGAAGAATACTACTCAATCTGACCTTGGACAAAACACTAACACGCCAACAAACTAAACTTCTACTCAATCTATATGAAGTAATCAACTTCAGAATGCTTTGAAGTTGTGAAAAAGTGTTAAGAGAGGTGAAGCTGCACTACATCAGAATGAGATATCAATATGAACTTCATTAGGGAATTCATCAAAGCATGGTTTCATTCTCAAAAAATATTAGAATGACTATTCTAATGGTTTTACGAAATAAGAACCTCAAAATGAAACCTTAGAATGGTTTTGTCTATTGTCACATCCTAATAGTTGGAAAGTGCCTTTACATTCTCCAAAAGCTTGTCAGCTATGTAGAGCCCATCCAATTGTCTTCTTGAAGGATTCATGAAGCAATTTCGATGGCTATAAAGAACAAGTTGAAGCATTCCAATTCTCCAACACATTGTGCTTGATTTCTTATTGAGAAATTTGTGTTTTAGCTTCAACCCTCTCTATGAGAGTGAGCCATTTTTGTATTGTGCTTTAAAAGCTTGTAATAATCATATATAGAATTGTGAGAATTAGTTCCTAAGTGGAATCCTGTTGTGAAGAGAAAATCTATAATCTGTGCGGTTGGATCACAGACCCATTTTCTGTAAAGTCCAACAATGGCTAGAAGAAGAGAAATCCAGTAGTATAGCTGGTCTAGCAAAGGCTAGGTTTGAAGTCTAGTGGAGAATTAATAGGTTGTAGAAATCCGCTAGTTTGTTGGTCCAGTTGTGAATTGGTTGTTTTAGTGAAATCTTATTTTTAACAGTGAGGACTGGACATAGCCCAAGGTTAGGTGATCTAGTATAACAACCTCTATGCATTCTTTCCATTTGTTTTTCTCTACTTTGCTTTGTATAGATCTGAAAACTGATTTTGACAAAATCAATAAATCTGTTATCTTTCCATCTTAAAAATAGAACTAAACATTGTTTTACCAAATTTTTTTATTAAGCAACTATCTTCGAAACAAAAGTCTTAAACTACAAAAGAATTGTTTTTCTAGAACTGTTGCATTTTATTTTGTGCAACTAATTTTCATTCTAAGCTTAAAACAACTTTTCATTCTAAACTCACTTATTCTGATCTATCATTAGAAACCTTTTGTTTTTAAAGAAACATTTAAAAAAATTTCAAAACCCCAATCCAATCCTTTTTTTGTGGTATTTATATAAATTCAAAAATTTCTATATTCTAAAATTATTGTCACTTTTGAATATATTAGGAATACACTTGAGGAATATGGATCTACTAAGGAGTTGCTGAGTATCATTAATGGGTCTATCAAGTCTACCAATTCACAAATTCAGGTAATCGACAATAACTTATGGTTATGATTATATACTTGATGTTTTTTTTATTTCTAATTAATTATTCTAAAAATAAGTTACACAAAGGATATTTTTTGCAACCATTATTTTTGGGAGTTTTTCCCCATCAAAATATATGTGCAAGAGAGGTGTGAAAAACTCAAGGCAAATAATATGGGGAGATGTAGACCAATATTCTAAAGATATTAAATGCAGAGGATGTGAATCTTATATTGGAATATGTTTGGAGAAGATAGAGATAACAATAACGTGAAAAGTCATCAATAAATGTAATATAATACTTTTCATCGCCCCAAGATGGAACGCCAAAGGGTCCAAAAATATCACTGTGTATTGATCCTAAAAGTTCATTACTTCTTGTAATAGAATTCTTTGATATTTGTTTGGTTTGCTTTCCTTTAATGCAATCCAAATATATATCCAAGTCACCAAAATCCAATTGAGGAAAAATTGCATTTTTCATTAACCTTGCTATCCTTTCTTTGGATATGTGACCTAATCTTTGATGCCACAAATAAGCATAACTATCATCATAAACATTCTTCTTACTACCAGCATCACATTCAACATTAAACAAGGATTCCATAAACTTTACATCAAGATTGAAACAGTACAAACCATATATTAAAATACCAAATCCATAATAGTACATATCCTTAAACAAAGAAAATACATTGTTTTCCAATCTTGAAACTAAAACCTAATTCATTACACTTTGCAACATAAACTAAATTCCTAGCACATCCAGGTGCATAAAGACATCCTTCCAAATCTACATGACACCCAGTGTCCACGATTAATTTGAAAGTCCCAATGCCCTCTATTCATGTCTTCATTTTGTTTCCTTTGTAGAGAAACTTTTCAGTTCCTCTTATGGTTTGAATCGAAAAAAATCCTTGCATAATGTGTGACACATGAGTAGTTTCTCCTGAATCAAGCCACCATGTATTATAAGGTACCTTGACAAGATTGGATTCAAAATTTACAGGTATATAAAATATACCTTTCTTTTCAACTCATTTCTTTCTTTTTGGACAATCCTTCTTGAAGTGTCATTCTACTTGTAGAAGTAGTACTTTTTCACTTTATGGACTCGTCCCTCTTTAACCTTTGATTGGGATTTGCCCTTGTCCTTTTTACTTGGCTTGCTCTTACTAGTACTAACTCCATTGTGAGTCATGATATGAATCGAGTTGTCCTTCATTTTCTTTAATCTCCCTTCCTACTGAATTAACATGGCCTTAATTTCTTGAAAATTCCATTTTTCCTTAAGAGTATTATAGTTCACTTGAAAATGGACAAATTCAGCATGAAGAGAATTCAAAATAATTTGTACGAAAAAGGAATTACTCATTTGCATTCCCATGGAATTCAACTTTGCTTCCATATTAGCCATTTTTGCCATGTGATCATGAATTGGTTGAGACCAATCAAATTTCTTGTTGGTTAACTTACTTGACAGGTTCCCCATAATTGACTTGTCAGTAATATCAAATTATGAGCAATCCTTGACGAATTTCACAAGCTCCCTTGCATTGTCTATTTTGGGCATAGATGACTTCACATTTGTAGCCATAGTCATTCTTATCATGTTCAATATCAATATGTTAGACAACTCCCAAGCCTCATGGGGAGACTTGTCAGCATCAATACTAGTCTCTATAATGATTTAAGGGCTTGCATCCATTATCAATGTCATATCTAAGTCCATTACACCTAGTTGAAACAAGATTATTTCAGGCTAGTCATTATAATTCAGCCGATTGAACTTGATTATTAAGTTGTCGAAAGCAAACATATTAACCATAGTTGCATACATTTAAACATACTCACACATTAATGCTTTGAGTAAGCATGATGGATTCAAACTATATAGACTTTAATTATGCATGTAAGTTCACCTTTGGGTGAAAAATAAATACATCGTCATATCAATACTGATGCCAAACATATATAACTTTGACATACATGATATCTTTGGATAAACATACACTCAACAAGCATGAAAACAAATCCTTAATATCATTAACTATAAGCAATGGTTCACCTTTGGATAATCCATATATGCCTTATAACTAATGATTCCATCCAACCCAAACATAAATTTACAACATCATTATATCAATCAATCATATAATTTGGAAGTAAAAAATCATATAGATTTGACCACTTTGGTGATTAAGAAATCTCTCTTTAATATATAATTCCAAATTAATTCCTTTATGCAAAAATAAATTTTCAAAAAAACATTACAATTCCATTTTCCGAAAATAATTTTACAAATAACTTTTCAACTAGAACTTCAAATAATCACCAAAGCATCTATTCATGTTCATGTCCAGGCCATAACTATTCTCGGCCAAGCATTTCACATCATATCTTCAAATATGAATACAAAGCATGTATGTTCCAAAAAATGCACTGAACATAATTTATATATATCTGGTGCATATAGCATTTCGTAATGGAAAATAAAAAAACAGAGTAAAAGAATCTCTAATGGAGAAAAAGGTATCCAAAACCTTGCTCTGATACCAATTCTCACATTGTACTCTATAATTTCTATGAGAAATTTAGAGCATGAAAATATCAAATTTTCATTGTTTGACAAGAGAAATAAGAAATAAGTGTTTTGATAGGGTCCATACACAACAAAATTTCCCAAAAAAGAGTTGCTTTCTATTCTCTAACAGATGTCGAAGATGGAGGAATGAAAATCATATAGTTAACTAAAAATACCAATTTTAACCTCTTGATTATTTACCTTCCTATTTTTATTGACTTTCTCAAATTTGCTACTTTTTCACTACTAACTTTTTTGTCACTGCTATTATTCGAATGCCAACTAGCAATCTCAAAATTGAAAGAGGTAAAAAGTTGTAGAGAAAACTTAAATGTTAATACATATAAAAGTTTGAATTCTAAAACCCAATGAGTAATTTCTTGATAAGGTGAACTTTTGTTAAATTTATTGATTTGTGTAATAAAATTTTGTCAGAGTCATAATTTTTGAAATTAGAATAAGCAAAATTTGTATCTACTTGATCTGACTTGTGAGTTTAATTTCATCAATCCTTTTTATACCAATTAAAAATATTTTTTTTAAAAAAATTAAAAATCAATCTTGTTTCTAGAGTTATGCATATTTATAGTTTGAATAGACAATTGTTAATTTGTGAATTTTAGTACAGGTAGGGTATCCTAATGATTAGATGAATGATACTGTTTTATTGTTTCTGAAATGACTATGACCTCTGAAACATTGATGTCTTTCTTTTAATTTAGAATTGGTGCCTTTACACTAATTTGGTATTGATTTTAGAGTAAGTACTCAACTTGATTCTCTAAATTAAGTGTTGTTGATTTGGTTCTCTAATAATAAATATATTAAAATAGTGCTTCAATATCAAATGTTGACCTCCAATTAGGCCTTTAGAGGATGTTTGGTAGGGGAAATTTTTTTTCATACCCAGACATCATAATTCTTAGGAAAGTCAATTTTTGGAAATCATCATTCATGAGATTGATTAAAATATATTTGGTTAGTCATAATATGTTTCTTGGGAATTAAAGGTTTTTACATTTGGTTACATTAGAACTTTTTTGAGTGTATAAGAATTTTTTACAAATATACGTTCATTAAAATAATTTTATCAAATATTTTTTTACTCAAATTTTATAGGTTAAAGAAACATTAACCCAGGATACAAAACAATTCGATGGACCAACCTACACTTATAGCCCCTGAAGCATAAAACAACACATGAATAATGTCTTTCTCTCAAAATTACAATTCAAGAACCAATACCTTTTCCTAGTGCAACACCCCTAAAGCTTTAAAGTCACAATGTCCTCTAGCACGGGGTTCTTTAAAGTCATCCACCTAGTCATCTGTTCCCACAAACACAAGGTTTGAGATCATCATAAGATCCAAACACAAATAGCACACAGGGAGTGAGTTATCACATTTTTTTTAAAAAAATACAACTAAATAAAGACATGATCAAAATAAATTATAGAAGTATTTATAACATAGTTAAACTTAATACAATCCACGTCACTTCACTACTTTATCATTTAAAATTCATTTTTTAATCATCAATCACATTACACATGAATCACACACTCGGGTCAAGACTAATAACACTAATCAATTTCATAATAAACAATTGGCAGACATTATGCAAAAATTATACTAAGACTCAAGCCTATATGCAATGTGGTATCATATCAGTGAAAAACCACACTGGGGCGCTTAAGGGTACATAACAAGACACACTATACAATGGGTATGTCAGGTCACTCTCACTAAGCAAAATCATAAGGTTACTAGTCAGGGTCACATTGTTTTGCGAGAATGCTCCAACCATATGGGATCAACATAGGCTTAAAGGAGCACTCAAACCGAGTGTCTTTACCCTCAAGGCCTAGACTCCGAAAAATCCGTTAGGGCCTCACCTTCCTGATTCAGGTCCAACCCCTAAATCAATTTTTGCATGCAGACACTGCTCATGAATTATACAATACCCACGACCTCACACTCGTGTTTCAAACACATTTAACACATTGCGCTACAATTTAATGCTTTAGGTTCCTAACTAGAAATCCTACACTTTCCCTTTAACACTGCACATAAACACTTTTCTCAAGGTAAACACCAGTCGGGTTATTGTATAATTCATAGCTCACAACACAAGTATTGTCACATCAAGTGTTAACCACACACATATTCACAACCAAATCTCATGTCCACAATTTAACATCTCATAATATCACAAGCCACCATCACATGTTTACATGTATCTCACAAATTAACACATGTTCAATTTGTCACTTACTCACAATTTGAATCACCATTTCATAATCTCAATATAAAAATTCATACAAAAATATTTCTCACAACATGGGGAGTAAAACCCCTCAAAAAATTTGACACAATCATATTAAAATCAATAAATCAAAGTCATAGGTCAAAAACACGAAAACACCAAGAGCACTTAATTTTATCAGCCAATTTGCATCAGGATAACAATTGGTCCGTCAAACACAACAATATCATATTTATAATCATAAAAGAAAATTATAATTCAATAAACATCCCAAAATAAACCTCAATTTAATCCTCTAAGGATCTCTACACATGTTCATTCTAACCCCCAATTGCGATAAACTCATCCCTTACCTCTAAGCGGGCTCATGTGTGTATTCCGACAGCGATAACAGCATCTCTAGTGGTTTCCTAAGATTTCTCAAGTTTTTCCTCTGGTTGCTCTGCTAGGATTTACAAGCGTTAGAGAGAAGGAGAAGGGATTGAAGCCTTCATTCCACTGTCTGCGTGCGATGAGTATTTCTCCCTCCACAGACATTAATTTGAAAATTCCAACGGTGGAGATGTGAGGAAATGAATTTCGAACCTGGTGTCAAATTTCACAATGATCCAATGGTTAACAAATTCGGGATCGTGGTTTTAGTGGCACAAATTTGGGTGTATGTGGGAAAAACGAAATCCCAGTGCGAGAGATATTTCTTTCACTATAGACATTATCTCGAAAATCCCAATGGTGGGTGTGTGTAAAAATAAGTTCTAAATATGATGTTCAAATTTCACAAAGATCCAATGGTTAAAAAATCTAGGATCATTGTTTTACTGAGATGGGTTTGAGTGTTTATAGGAAAAAGAAAAGATTTTGGGAGAGGAGAAGGGAAAACGAATTTGAGAGGAAGAAGAAGTGTAGAGACATATGGTCAATCTAGAAGCTGACCTAATATGTCTCTATTTATAAGTAGGGTACTTTCAGTCTATTATTCACTCTATTTTTTTTTCTTTATTTCTATTATTTTATAAAAAGGAATTCTAATTTATTTCATATCAAATGAATAAATAAAATATTCTTTTTATTTTCCTTCAAACCATTATTTTAATTAATAAATTTATTTCTCCTTATTTATTTAATTATAAAAATCTCATCATTTTTCTAAAACTCTATTTATTTATAAATGAAAAATCTCTTTTAATTTATTTTACGAAAAATGGAATGTTACACCCCCCAACGAACGTTAGCCCAATAATCCTAACATGGTTGTTATTCTATACCCTATATATTGAGAAATAAAATCACTAAACAAAAGATTTCCATAATAAGTTTCTCCCACCAAAAGTCCAAAAATCAAACCTCATTCTAGCCAACATCAATAAAATAAAATCTTGAGAGCAATAGATGCCAACCCCAAATTGCAACACCAATCGTGCCAACCTTTCAAAGCTACATCCACAATTACGAATTCATTCCCCATAATTTCGATCATCACATAAAATCACCTTATTAAAACAACACTAAATAACAATTAAAACACCACATAACTTTATAGTCTATTTATATTATTAAAACATTCCCCTAGGTGGGAAAGTTAGATTCCCAATCCCTTATTTTCATGGGAAAGTGAGAAAAATTTTGTACAAAAAATATAGTTTCCTAGGAATATTTTTTTTCCAAATGTAGACCAAATATGAACCTATGATTTATGGGAAACTCCATACCAAAAGTCCCCTTAATGCTATTTTTTGACATAAAACATTGAAGGATCATTTTGACATACAAATCAAAAAAGGCGTTTACTCTTAATTTTTATGTTGTATCTTAACTATATCAAAAAATTGAGCTTTAAAGACGGCTATTAGAAAAATCGTCTTTGAAAGTTGCATTTTACAATAGTTCACACTAAAATCGTCTTTAAAAACACACATTTAACAACATTTTTTGCTGGAAACCATCGTTAAATGCCGACTTTCAAAGACAATTTTCCCCAAAATTATATTTGAAAACAAAGTTCAAAAACATTTAAGATACCTATTTGAAGACGATTTTAAAAACCGTCTTTGAAAGGTGACATTTAATGACGATTTTAAACTATCATTAAAAGACATAGACCTTTAATGACACTTGTTTGAATGACAATTGAAAATCATTGTTAAAAGATATTTTTGTAGTATTGTGTTATGATAATACTAATTTACTATGTCATTCACATTTGCTATAGGGTATGTATGATGAGTCCGTTTGTTATTATGTTCTAGCACTTGCCATGAATCCAAAAGCAGCAAATGAAATGCAATATTTGAGAATTTGATTAAGGTACGATAACAGAGAAAAGTAGATCAGGATTTGACTGAGGCGAACAAGAGAGTGAAAATTCAAATTAATTGTTATTTTATATTTCCGAGAATTACCTTCTATCTCGTCTTGTTTTCCTACTATGCTACTAGTAATGATATGTCGAAAGCTTGTGACAATCATAATTTGGACCTTCTCCAGATGGAATTTCCATTATAGTAAGGTGTGTTTTAGTGAACAACTTCAAAGTGCTTAGTGAATAAGTACTTATCATATAAGCAATGATGTATAAGTTATTTTTATAACATCAGAGGATATAGGGTTAACTTCTTTTCAAATAAACTATGAGCTATTTTTATAAGTTATACTTGCAAGTTAATTGAAATAAGATGAAAATAGCTTGTGTCATAAGTTTAAATAAGCTATCGAAAGCATTTTCAAATGAATATTAAATTTTGACTATTTTGAGTGGATGAATTACAGGAGGGTCAGTTCCACTATGGAGGTGGTTACTTGAACATGAATCCTAATTTTCCTTACAACTTTTGGATGAGTAAATGACACATTTTTTATCATTAAAGCTTGCAGTAGAAGTAGTCATCCATTTTGGAGAACATTATTTTTCGGTCTTGGACTTGGCTGAAAGAACCAAATAAAGGCTTCCCTTATTCTTTTGTGCAGTGGGCATCTAATCCCGGCATGTGCATTAAGAACATAGTTTGATTTGAATCCTTTGGGGGGACAATAGTTTTCGCTGGACTATGCTGGAGTTATATATCTCTATGCGTTCTATATTGGAGTTATTTCTCTAGCTTGTGCTTCTCTAAAGTCTTCTAGCCTTCGTGTTTTGTTTTTAGATCACTTGTTTAGGATGGTGGTATTAATCACATGGGCTGTAAGGAAGAGGATGTATCACCCAGCACTTTATGTGAAATGTCAGTTATGCCCCTGGGTTAATTTTTAAAAAAAACTTCTGACTCTCTCTCTCCCGCTACTCTCTCTCTCCTCCTCGCGCACCCAACACTCTTCTTCTTCCCCGCGTTCGTCTTCTTCCTTCCTTGCAGCCTCTTCTTCCTTGCATTCTTCTTCTTTCCCCCCACAAAGCCATTCTTCTTCGTCGCATTCTCCTTGTAGCCAACCATTGTTCTTCCTCGCGTGCTACCATCTTCGTCTTCTTCCTCGGCCACGAACCACGAACCACCGTGAAGGGAGCGGTGTTGCCGTCAAGAGGAGCCACGAGCCACGAACCAGCGTCCACCGTCTAGCATCGTCAGCGTCGGCCGTCGAGGTAGGCATTTCAATCGTTTTCCGCCATTGATGTCGGAGCAGGGAAGCTTGGAGTTGTTTACGGATCAAGTGATCCGTAAGCATTTTCCTCTTACGGATCAAGTTGATCCGAAAAATGCTTACAGATCACCTGATCCGTAAACAACTCAGACATAGTTTACGGATTAGGTGATCCGTAAACCACTCAGACATAGTTTACGGATCAGGTGATCCGTAAGCATTTTCCAAATCAAGTTGATCCGGAAAATGCTTACGAATCACCTGATCCGTAAACAGCCACAGCTTCATTTTATCCTCTTTTCAGAATGAATTAGATTGATTAGCATGATTATGATTATATATAGATGTATCCTCTTTCAGGGAATTATTGAAATAGTATATATTGATTAGCATGAATTATGATTATATTGATTAGATTGATTATCATGAATTATGATTATATATTGATTATCGAAATAGTATCCTCTTCTTCATTTAAAAAATTCCAAAAGATACCTAGTATGTGATGATTATACTAATCTTTAGGAACCACACATGGGGTAAAGAATTATGTATAGGCTTAAGTTATGGCAGAAAAAGGGGAGTGAGAGACTTAATATAAAAGCTTTATAAATATCAGAATATTGTGGTGAAATTAGTGGAAATATAACAAAATATAAAAGCTTAGGAATGAATGTGTTAAGACAAAAACTCAGAGTACCACTTATGAATGAAAGATGATCTGATACTAATATGCTGGATACCTACTAAACAATGTAAGAATTTGTTACATTGCTCCTATATAAAGACTACATTGGTCCTATATAAAGACTACATTGGTCCTATATAGCATAGAGCATAGACAAATGAGGAGCCCAGAGTCGTCCCTCAGGCCCTGCAGACGGATATCCCTCGCGTGCCGGAGCCAGGAGCATCGTCGACATCTACGGAGGAGCCCAAACATGCAGTGGTAAGTAATACTAATAATTTACGTCATTTACCTCAATATTTTCATAATAATTTGTGTAATTAGTTTGTTTTGTATGTAACAGGAAGTTTGTGATGACATTGTTGAGCGGTTGGAGCGCCATCTGAGTCTAGGGGTGGTCACGCCTGGCTCATCGACACATGAGGTGATCGAAGAATGCCTCAGATTGGCCAGGAGTGTCACACAGGACCATCTAGTATACGTTAGGTGTAGACGTAGGCGGCGCACTAATCACACTTAGTTTATATACATATTTTACATTGATATTCCTTGTATATACATATATTGTACATGAACTCATTTCATGAGTATTGTTGGTTTTATTTATTTTCATTACTAATGTTAGTTTTATTTATTTTCATTGATTGTGTATTCCATTTGTGTCTATATACACGCGTGTTATAACTTTAAATATAATTGAAATAAAGAAGTTGAAAAGGGTGTAAAAAAAATAATTAACCAAAAAATGGACATCATTCGTTATCTAAGATCGTATATAACGTACTAATATTTTTAAATTCTCTTATAATTACTATTTTCCCACCTATACTAATGATCATGTAAAAAAATGTATTGTAAAGTAGTTAGTATTTTAATTTTTTTATATAATACTAATTATTTTTTTATATTCTTTATAATATTAATAATGATATGATTAATTCTTTATAATATTATCTTTTATGTATTTATTGATTTTTATTAATATGTATAAAATAACCTTAAACAATAATTATAATGGGACTGAGTAAGTATTTTAATATCATCTTCTAAACAAATTTATTCTAAAAAAATATATTAAAAAATTAATTATTTATAATAAATCAATATTTATAAATATATTATATTTAATAAAATAAAAAATAGATTCAATTATATTATAAATAAATATGTTGTATTTAAAAGTATATTATAATTTTTTATCCTCTTATGGATCAAGTTGATCCGTAAGAGACTTCTGGATCAACTTACGGATCAAGCTGATCCGAAAGTGGAAAACTAAGCAAGGGTAATTTTGGTATTTTTCAAAAATGCTGGGTGCACCAACAATAATGCTGGGTGCACCTAGTAACACTCTTTTTTCGGGTTGTTTAATGAGTTTGGTGGGCTTAACAATCATTGGCTCATGATTGGATTAAACTAAAAAATCCACATTTAATTTGACTAAAAATTTTAAGTTCATCGAACAAGTTCAGAATAGTTACATTTACGCATTTTGCCTGTCACCTCTACCGGGAACGTTCCTATTTTTTAATTAGTTAACTTTTTAGTTACTTTTGTCTAATATAACCTATCTCACCTATGCAAATAAACATTCTCTATTACACTTTTTTAATTGTTGATTGAAATTTGTTTAAAATCACAACATTATGTAGATTTCATTCCTTATTTAGTGAATCACACTCATGACTATAATTTTTAATTAATTTTTACAAAGTACAAAGAATATATTAGAAAGAGCACGTGTGTTTCATAGTTTAGGACTAACACTCCTCTCTCTTATTACACCCTGTACGTGTATCATCAGGTGTGGTATATATATATATATATATATATATATATATATATATATAAAAGACTTGACCAATAGCTAAAAAACATACTGGTAGTTGCAGAAAAATGTGAATCACGTGTATGCCACAATGCAACCTAATTTTCCTTTCCATTTCTACTGGTCATGTTGGAACATATGTTGCCTCTTCCTCTACTTCAGTTTCAATCTTTCTTGACTTGGGATTCCCTGAAAATGAACATGGACATGGAGGTATCAACGTCGTTCCATGATTTTCTCTATCGCATGCGACACCCTGCTTCCCTCGACCTCGTTCGATCCATCAAGAGGCATATATTCACCCATTTCTCTCAATTTTTGTTGTTGAATTTCATTGCTTGTATGGTATCTTTGAATTTGTTAATTATGCATTCGTTTGTTATAGTTTTTTTCCCCATAAAATACAACATAATTGTTTTTTCAAAATTAAGCCTTATTAGTGATGAACTTGTGCTATTTTTTTTCTCCTTTTTTATGTTTTATGCTTCACTTAATCCTTACGGAAAATTGTTTTATCAGCTTTATAGTATCATTTTCATTTCACCAACCAAAACCTGAAAATGATGGGAAAAGAGTACAAGACTTCTTTGTGTCAATGGAAGCTGCAATCAGAGATCATTCACTGTGGACTACTGCCTCCGAAGAAGACATTGATTGTGCAATGCAGGTTAGTTCATCAAATAATTGCACATATTATTCTGTGTGGAGGAGTTTGAGGGGATATTTGGCACTTGTGTATTACATAACATTTACTACTTCAATTGAATGAATATATAAATAAATCAAAATAATGGTCTATGTTACAAATGTGTTAATATGGAAGGCAAGAGTGAAAAAGAGTTGAGTTAGATTAAGTTCTATGAAATTTAAATTTAGCTTGATTCCTGAATTTAAGGTCTAATTTTGACTTAAAATTTTATTTCAAATCCTATTTTATATATGGTAAAATCTTTTAAATAAGTAAACATGTTAACTCTTAAATATATAGGTTAAATAAGTCTAAAGACTAAAATTATACGCAAGAGTTGTTTAAGGCTTTAAATATATCAAGTACATAATATTATCATGGGCTTATATAATAATAATAATAATAATAATAATAATAATAATAATAATAATAATAATACATTATTTATATTTCATAGAGGAGTTTAGCAGATTTCAAACTAAGTTCAATGATAGTCAGTGAAATTTCCCGTTCAAAGTTGTTATTTCTTCCTTTTTCTCTTGTCTGCTTCCTTAGGCAAACCCTATACAAATTCATTATGGATTATAGGAATATTATGTATGTAGCTTCCTTAGTGAAATTTATTAATGTAATCTCCTTAAGCTGAAATTTACTCTCTCCTTCATATTTTTTTTACCATAGGGATATTTCTGCTTCCCTTTAATCATGGAGGGGATGTCTTTGATTTAGCATAAGGATCTAACTATATTATGTATTATCTGCAGGGTTTAGAGAAATATATAATGACTAAATTGTTCTCTCGAACATTCTCTGCTTCTGCTGAGGATGCAAAGATTGACAACGAAATCTCATCGAAAATATGCTTGCTCCAAACCTTTCTAAAGCCTGAACATTTGGATATACCACCAATTCTCCAAAATGAAGCCTTATGGCTGGTACGACTCATTAGGATTCAAGATTATTAATTCTATCTAGTTATTATTTTCATTACATTCAATAGGCTTGGTCTTGGACAAAATGGCTGGTATGACTTGTTGTACTTCAATACAATAATTGATCAAGGAAACTGTTAATTTATTAGCATTGTTGAAGGCTGGATAAAAGTTTATGGGGATAATTTTATTCTGACAGCAGTAAAACACTGACATAGAAGAGAAGAAAGGACAAAATGCTTTCTCATAAGCCTTGGAAAACAAACTTTCTTTCACAAGTAATATAAATCATTTGTGTTTTCACATAATAGATTAAGCTTCTAATATTTTTACTTCGTCACCTAATATCCTCTATAGTTAAGTGATCAAGAGTTTGTCCTTGGAACTCCCATTCTTCTAATTTAGATAAAAAAAAAACATTCAGTTTTTCTATAAATAAGAACTATTTATGGGAAGGATTGCAGAATTTGTTGATGGCTATGATCAATATTGACACCATTTTCCTTTTCCATTCAGCTTGCAGAGAAAGAATTGCTGAAAATCAATGCCTTCAAAGCTCCTCATGAGAAACTCTTGAGCATTATGAATTGCTGCAGGATCATCAACAATCTATTGCTCAATGCTGCAATGTCGGAGTATGTTCCAGCTGGGGCAGATGGCTTTCTCCCTGTGCTCATATATGTTACAATCAAGGCAAGCCCCCCTTGGTAATAAGACATTCTGCTGAGTGTCAAATATAGTTTTTGGATAATCAGACACTTTTTTTAATAGTATAAATGCTTAGTTTCTGTTAGAGATCTCATTGACTATTAAGATGGCTAAAATAGTCTAAATAGTCTATAAATGAGTGTGTGGGGGTAACTCTCTTCCTACGAACTATCTTTTTGGATACGAACTATCTTTTTGGATTGAATTAAACTTAAACTCAAATTCTAATTAGATGATATTTGAAGATAATTTAATATTTATGTACGGAGAGTGTAAAATAATTTTACATTATTGTCCAATTACAAATCATCATTGATATTAAAATAATTATCATAAAATTCAATAAATTTATTATATGTGTTGGATTATGATGAGATGTCGGTATAAAATTATTTTACACTATCACTGTATAACCTATTTTTTCTATTTGAATCTATCTTGTATTTGTTGTTGGGGCTATCAGATCACGCGGAAATATCTGGTTGAATAACCTTCATGTACATATAAGTTGGAGGCAACTATTAGAAAAGAAGGACTAATGAGTGTTGTTGCCCAAATTAAAAGGATATTTGTAGAGAACTAAAACAATATGATTTTTTGTTCATCAAAAAATAATATTGCATTGTAATTTCAATTTGTCTAGCTTGTAAAGCATCATTGTCTTGAGACTAAAACTTTGTTTAGGTTAAATATTAAACTTTTTCTTTCATTGATTTTAGGCCTATAGAGTCCACTTTACACTACCCTTTGACACGGGTTGACTATTTTTTGTGTGTGTGTGTGACATAAAGGGGTGATTTATTCCTTTTGGTTTGTCACTTTCAGGCAAATCCTCCAAAGTTGCATTCTAACCTCAAATTCATCAAGTTGTACACAAGGCAAGCAAAACTCATCTCCGAAGCTGAATATTATTTCACAAATCTTGTGTCAGCTAAGACATTTATAGTTGACTTAAATGCCAAATCACTTTCAATGGACGAAATCAAATATAAGGAGAGCATGCAAGCAGCCAAGTTGACCAATAAAGTCACAAGTGAATTATCCTCTGCATGTCAAATGAGCCAGCAAGAGAAGGACGATAGCAGTTGTTCAAAGAAAATGCACAACAAACTTGATGATACTGGAGGTTAGTTTAACTTGTTTTTTTAATCCCTGCAGGTTATTTAATTTTGTTAGTATGTGTACAGTTATTATTTCGAAAACATAATTTTTTCAATCCGTTTGAAAGAGCTTTTTTAAAATAACAATTGTTTCTCAAAATAATCCATACCAAACGTGCATGCTCATTTTTAGATTAACTTTTATATCTATGAAGCACTGATAATTTCATTTGATTCAGTATTCATATCTGATATGTGTTCAATATTTATACTCTTGGATACTTCATCCATATCTATCTATAAAGTATCCATTTTTTTTTTAACTTATAAAATCTGATACAACTATGAGTTAAGAACATAAAATAAATTTAACTTTTCTTGTAAGTTAAAATTAACTAGTGTTACTCAATGGTTTAAAAAACCCACTCATTTATCTTATTTACGAACCAGATTCATATGTTGATTTTAACTTGTGTAAGAAAAGTTTGATTCATTTTATCTCTTTAATTTTCATTTTTTTTTCTATAAATTCTTGTTACATAGCTACCATCCCTTAACACCATCACAGTAATTAACATCTTGCTGTTTTTCAAGTTTTGCAACATGGATCAAACTATCCTTACATGGAAGCAAAGAGCAAAGAGCTAACAGTTGGAGATGTGGACATGTTATTAAGTGATTACAAGGATTTAGTTGCTAAGTACACAATCCTGTGCAAAGCTATTGGTTGCCTTTCCACCGCAGAGAGAGAACCCCTCCTTCGTCATCTAGAAATGCAAGGACCAGAAACTCTACTTAATTTCACAGCACCGTCGGATCATCACAGACACAAGTGATCCACACCCACAAAAAGATAATTAATTGACAATAATGCCCATGTGTGTATATATTTATGTAATTGTTTTAGACTTTTAGTTCTATCAATTTTTTTAAAACTGGACTGGTTATTTTAATATAATATACTTAATAGTTTTAAATAAAAAATAATATACTATTTATAATTTTATAACAATAAAAATTAAGCTTTCTCTAAAAATATCATTACTTATACCGGTTAGCATCCAAAACTATACATAAAATCAAATTATATATCATATAATATTAAACTTTAAAGCATAAAATAATATAAAAGTTGAAAATAAAGTTGAGATTGCACGCATCTTATAATATTTAAACGTTTTTGGTACAATTTTTTTATAGTACAGATGTAATATTCAGCTTCAAAACTGTCGTAAAAAATCTTATATAACCGACTTAGAATCCTATATTTGTAGTAGTGTGTGTATAGTAGTAATATTTAACTTAGCTTGTTGGAAGTTACGTGATGTACTTGTAAAATGTTGTCTCTAATGGTTCAAGTTTTCTGTTAACAGTGCATCCATTTCAAACGGAAGGAACAACACAAGTCCCAAAAACTCACATTGCAAGCATTTTTTAAAACCGATCAAATCGGCGAACCACTGGTTTTTTTAACCAATTTGTTTCTAGGGTGGTTTGACGAATCTTCTTTGGACTGGACGAGAAGTTGGTTCTTGGATCAACCAGTTGAACCGCACGGTCTGATTTTAAAAACCATGATATTAAGTATATGAATCCCACTCTTCTAAAAACTAATTGAAAATGATACAATAAATGATTTTAATTGTCATTGAAAAACTAAACAAATAAAATTAAATACACATGCATGATGAATCATCAATCAATTAGAATATCAATTATATCATGTACCAAAAGGAATATCAATTATTGGTTTTTGATTAAGAATTGGTATTACTTGCACTAGATTTAAACGCGCGGATGATTTAATTGTTTCTTTCTTCTAATAATAAAGGAATTGGTTTTATTATTCTTATGCTAGGAGAGAAGAGTTTTGTGTATGAAATGCAATAAGTATTTTAGAAATTTATGTGATTTAGCTTCGCCAAAGGACTAAAGTCAAATGATGTAAATCACTTACCTTCATACTCCCTCATCTTCTTAGTATGTGATATATTAGCAATCACATTATCTAAGTTTAAAATTTTTATATTTGATAATATTATAATATAAAATGTTATACTTGTATCTATTAATTTGACATTGATAAGAACACAGTAAATATATCAACTTGTTTCTTACAAGTATTTTTTTTTTACAATATGTTCCTTAAAAGTATAAAAAAAAAATTATTTTTAATTGTACATTATTATTAGATTTTACTTTATTTTTTATTTGATAATTTCTTCAATCATTTTGAACTCATTGTTCATTGATGGTTATTAATGATCATACTAACAAACGTTTGCCTTTCATTTTTTACTAATTAAATTATAATCAATAACAATTAATTACAAATTAATCATTAATAGTAAATGATAATTAAATATAATTTGAAATTATATTGTAGGTTACAAATTGTAACAACATTTCATTAAGATTTAAATTTCAAATTATTAGTTACTTAATACAAATTTGATCATGTCACAATTCATCATGACACAATTGTTTGTATTAATTTAGGCAATTAAATTATTTAATACAGACTTTAGTTTTATTAACATTCTCTTTAATGTATGATATCCTAGACATATATTTAAATTAATTTAAATCAATAAATAATTTAAAATAACATTTAAATTTATACTTTTAAAATATACCTAAATTTAAAAGACGAATGCATAAAATACCAATATTATCTCTCTCAAAACAAAATACCAGTATTACTTCAAATTCAAACAACATTGCAAGAATCATGATAATGATATCAACTGGCATTTGAATTTCAACATGGATATAGCTCTTAATCGCTTGAAAAGACTGGATATTCTAATCCTTTTGAATTTCATCTTACATAATCAATTTCATAATATATTTTAATTCATTTATTATAAGATAAATTTTAAAAAAAGTTTTATAAACTAATATACTGAATCTAAAAATAAAAGGATGATAAAACATGTAATTAATTTATTTTACTTTTCATACTATGATTCTCAACTAATAATAAAAAAGTAAACATTTATCAGTATGATCATTAATAGTAACCAATATACCGTATGAGTAAAAAATGATTGAGGAGTTTATATAATAATAGTATAATTAAAAACTAATATTTTAATTCTTGTATTGATTGAATTCAATTAAATAAATTAAATGAGTTATAATATAATTAAATTCAATTAAATAAATTAAATGACTGAGGAGTTATTAAAAACGAAGTATATCGTTAGATTATACATGAGTCTTTTAAATCAATTTAGGTGTATTTTAAAAATATAAACTTAAATATTATTTTAAATTTATTACTTGACTTAAATTAATTTAAATACATGTTTATGGTATCATACACTAAAGTGAATGATGATGAAATTAAGCTTGTGCCAAATAGTTTAATAATAAAAATTGATTCAAGACAATTGTGTCATAAAGAAATTGATAATTGTAATAGAATTTGTATTAATAATTGATAATATTAAATTTTAATTGAAATTAGATATTGTTTATAATTTAATATAGAAATGACAAATAATTTGATTTGTTTATTGATAAGCTATCTTTTTAAATTTGGTTATTCTTCCTCGTGAAATGACCTCTCTTCCGCTAGCACTGCATCCTCCTTACTCGAGGAAAAATAAATCTTTGATTCATCTCCAATATTTTTATTACTCAATTGTCCACTAACATACGAGGCATAATGAGTGAAGGTGTTGTTTTTTAAAAAGGGGCAAAGGTGTTGCGATTCATGATGTTCACAACATAAGTAAGGAGTGCAAACTAAAGAAAAAAGATTTTAATCATTCACGATTGACATCACACTTTAACCCAAAACTTTAAGACTAAGTTTATTTGTCTTCTCCTCATTTATATGGTGTTTAACTTTTTCTCTTCTACTCATGTGGGACTTCATCTCACACTTGTACAACTTTTCCATTTCTACTCGATGTGTGACTTCACCTCACGCTTGTACTTCAACAATCTCTCCCTCAAGTGTGAGTCTTTTTCACATGATAGTCTTCCCCTCGAAGTCATTATCATCCACGAGTATAGCCATTAGAACCCACATGCTCTAGGTACTTGCGATACTTGCATCGCCACTCCTCTCACGGGAGACACCACTCTGATTCCCCAATTGTTGGAGAATTGAGGGGAATAAACACCGAGGAGATTTACTCCCCTCGAATTCCCCAACATCTGCATGCAGTAATGGGATAATGTCTTATGTAAAATAGGAGGCAGTGATCAGCATTGGAGTGGTGCAAATTGAACATGAGGTGGAGACCAAATCTATGAAATGGCATATAATAGATTGAGAGGATGTGCACATTGAGACGTTATTTGGAAAAATCAAAAGAAATAAGTGAAATTACAATTTATAAACAAAAAAAAATGAAGTAATATCACCTGTGATTTCTTGTGAGAATTGCAGTTTGGAAAAATAAGAGTGAAATTATAGACAAAACACTACTAGAAAATAAGTTTTCTACATCAGTTATTAAGAACTTTTAACATAAATTATTAATCAATGTTGAAACTACTAATGTTAAAGTATCAACGTTAACATCGGTTGTTTAAAACCCGATGTTGTTTTAGCAAAAAACAATATCGATTTTTATAAAAAAACGATGTTGTTTTCTTCTCACCAAAAACCGATGTTGTCAACAACATCAAACCGATGTTTTTTGCTAAAGCAACATCAATTTTTCAAAAAACTGATGTTGTTGTTTATTTTATGGTTTATTTTTAGATATCATATATTTTTTTTAATTACCAACATGTAATTAATTCATATCACAACTTATCATTCAAAGTTGGAAAAAACACATAAAATTAGTCATGCACCAAAAGTTATAAACAAAGTATATCAATATATCTTGCACCAAGAGTAGTTATAAACATTTATAAACAAAATATATCATAAATGTGTTCAACATGTTCCAATATTTCTCACAAAATAACTTATAAACAAAAATTTATAAATTGATAATATTAGTGTAGTAATGTACTTTAATTACAAACAAAGCCAAAATAAAACAAAGTTAGAAGTTATATCTGGGAACTCAAATATAATTTGAGTTTCAGGAAGCAAATTATGTGATTGTGCAAAATTCCTCCATCCATTTCCAATTTGCAGTCTTCCTATGATGATTATAAACTATCTTACACTTTGTAGTCTCTTCCAAGTTCAGATGCATGAATCTTGCAGCTTTCATAAACGAGTACATGGTACTCGACACATCCTGAAATTAACATGAAATTCTTATTAGATATGTATATGATTTTAAATTTTGACATACAGAGGAGTGCTTAATTACTCATCAAACTTCTGCAAGTCACTTTGTACTTAGTCAGAAGGACTTTAAAAGTGACTGAGTTAGGAACTTGGTGGTACAAGGAGTGCCATTTAGGACAAGCTTTTGGTTCAAAAGTGCTTTTGAAGATGGTGAGGAGGAAAAAACTCTATCCATAGTGGGTTAAGGTCACCTTATGATTTCCAGTGTGCCCATAGAACTCTCTAAGTTCTGTCCATCCAGCAGATAGAGTTGGACTCACCATATCTTGGTTATATGTGACAGAGTGCATGTTGCCACTAAAGTGTAGCAGATGCCAAGTAGACTCTAGTTCATCCTTTCATCTTATAGAAAATGATCTACAGACTTCACCGTAAGGTTACATTTAACAAACAAAATAATATAAGCAAAAGTGTTATATCATGTCATGTTTATTTGATAATAGTGTTGAAATTTCTAACCTAATCTATAACATGAACAATGTTGAACATTTCTTCTACTTTTTTTGTTAATTTTCATCATTGTGTTGGTCATTTCCTTCTAGTTCTATTGATGTTCGTCCATAGTTTCTAAACTCCATTTACAATATAAACATGACATTAAGTACACGTTGTCAAACCATCTAAATCCACTAAACGATCCATGCACAAACTGACTATGCACCATGCTTATCTAGGAACCAGAACTACGCAAACAAACAATAATGAGACCTACAATGTCAAAAACAACCAAAACTAGAACCATGCAAACAACCAAAACACCAATAAATTTTCAAAACAAACAGAATAGACAATGATTTCACTGAAAATTGCTAAGTGCTCTTGTTATGGAGGAACCAGAACCATGCAACATTTCCTCTGATATTTTACAAAACCAAAACCAGAACCAAAAACAGAACTGTGCCACCAAAGCCTATTTTCTAGTAGTGTGTACATGAAACTACTATGATATGCATAACCCACAAGGTTGGGGTAGATTTCATTCCTATTTTTGTTAGACAAATGGCCTCAGATATCTTAAGAAGGGGGGGTTGAATTAAGATATTCCAAACTACTTCCCCAATTAAAATCTATTTCACTTTCTTTTCAAGTTATAAATTCCCTTAACAATGAACTTCTTAAATATTAATTCAAATAAAACAATTTGAATATGAATATAAAGCAATAATAAACAAAGGAGATTAAGGGAAGAGAAAGTGCAAACTCAGATTTATACTGGTTCGGCCACACCCTTGTGCCTACGTCCAGTCCCCAAGCAACCCGCTTGAGAGTTCCACTATCTTGTAAATTCCTTTTACAAGTTCTAAACACACAAGGACAATCCTTCCTTTGTGTTTAGAATTCCTTTACAACAAGAGACCAACGGTCTCTTAATCCCTTAGAGAATGAGGAGAAGAAAAAGAATGAATCTCTCTAGAAAGAGATAGATTTTACAGATTGAGCACTCAAATAATTCCTTAATGAATTGCAATTGAATTGGCCAAGAAATTTTTAAGAGGATAGAATGATTTTTGCTCTTTGAGAGGATAAACACTTGTTGTTCTGAAAAACTCTGTCAAAATCGTGTCTCAAGTCACATATATATAGGCCTATGATAGCCATTCAATAACCACATAAAAAGATGTGACTGTTGAGAATGTTTTCTGAAAAACTCCTCTGGTAATCGATTACAATAAGTGTGTAATCGATTACACTCTTTAAAATTTGAATTAAAACGTTCAGAAACTGCTGGTAATCGATTACCATATATGTGTAATCGATTACATAGTGCAAATTTTGAATTCAAATTTTAATAGCTGTTGTAAATCAGTTTTGACCACTGGTAATCGATTACATCCTCTGGTAATCGATTACCAGAGAGTAAATTTGTTGAAAAAGACTTTTTTAACTTAAAATTCTTGGCCAAACCTTTTGCGATTTCAATTGGAATTCCCTTCCTATTTAATATCCTTTCTAAGACTCTATAGACTGTCTTGATCATCCATCTTGAATATCTCTAATTGCTTTGTCTTGAGTAAATCTTTGAGAAGCATATGATTCATGTAATCCTTTGGCATCATCAAAACATTCAGCTTGATCCTTTGTCTACAATCTCCCCCTTTTTGATGATGACAATACCTGAAATCAAGACAAGCTATATACAAGATGATAGCACGTTCACACAACCCTTACTCCCCCTATCTTTTGGCATGTATGCCTAATTGATTTCTAACCCATATGTGTTCTCCCAAGTTCTCTCCCCCTTTGGCAACATCAAAAAGAACTAGATCAAAACAATCAATATCCAAACATTAACATAATAAATATCCAAACAAAGCCAACCATTAAATCGAAATAAATCCATACAGCGTCATAATTAACCAAAACAAAAGCGAGAATTATAATAATAGTGCAAGACTAGAACAAAAAACCAAATACATGGCATAAAGCAAAGTACTAATACTATTTGACTACTAGTTAAACTAAGTTAGAATAATAACATATAATCTAAGAGGATGAAGGAGGCGGTGGTGGTGGATCAAAGCAAGTTCGGATGAAGGAGACATCTTCTTCAACCCTAGTGATCCTTGATTCCATAGCATCGAACCACATGTCAACTTGCAATTCCATGGCATCAAACTTGTCACCAACAAAAGTCTGAAGTCCATCAAACTTGTCCATAAGCCTTTGAAGAAGAGTGGAATTATCTTCAACTGGTATGTGGCCTTCATCATCAGCAGGTGGAACACCCTTTTTGACCCAAGAGCCATCACGCTCTTTGCGGTAACCAAAAGAAGCAATCACAACAGCACCAATTAAAAAAGATCGCTTGATTGGAACATAAGGTTCAGAATCAAGAGGAATTTGAAAATGGCGGAAAAAGAGAGTGACAAGCTGTGGATATGGTAGTGGAGCATTTAATCACAATGCCTTATGCATGCGATATCTGGCTAAGTGTGCCCAGTCAAGTTGACGCCTTGTATGAAAGGCCCACATGATAATTAGATCTTCCTCAGAAACCTGGGCAAGGTTGGAAGACCGTGGAAGCAAAATACGCACAATTAAATAGTGAAGGATGCGGCTTTCAAAAGCCAATGACCCGGCAAGAAGACGTCCGGTCATATCCGCATTGTTGGTGCAAACCAACTGGCGGGCATCATGGGCAGAGAAATCAAATTTCCAGTCGTCATTCAGTGTACCTTCAAATGGTACATCGTCACTGGGTAATTTGGTTAAGTCATGGAAAATGGACTGGTCAATAACCATTTTTATCCCAAAAATTTCAGAAATCAGAGTGTTGTCCTGAATTTCAAGATTACAATAAAAAGCTTTAACCAATTCAGGATAAATAGGCAATTGTAATGACATAAAAGGTAGAAGACCTAAGTTCTTAAAGGCTTGAATGCAATCAAAGGTTTCAGCAGAAAAGAATTCCATATCAATAAACTTAGGGTCGATAATGGAACGAGATGAGAAAAGATTGGAGTACCATTTCTGCTGTTCGTCGGAAGAAAACACTGGGGAAGAGGACAATGAGGGTGGAATTGGTGTTGTGGATGCGCTAGTGGCTCCAAAACGATGAGCTCTTGAAGCCGAAGCGGAGGCGGAAGAACCCTTTCGTTTCTTTGACGATTCTGCCATTTGAGGGAGTTTTTGCAGATTTTAATCAGTGAAATCAAAAGAAAAATGAAAAAGAAGAAGATTGCAATTTACGGGAGTTGATTTGATGAAGAAATGAGTGAGATAGGAAGGTTTGGAGGTTTGGGAATGGAGGTACGGCACAAGGAGGAAGGGGCAGCGCAGGAGATTCTGAAAACGTGATATTTATAGAGCAGGACGCGTGGTAATCGATTACAAGTAATGGTAATCGATTACAGGAGGAAGCAGCCTACTGGTAATCGATTACATGAATACTGTAATCGATTACAGGCCATCTGTTCTGGTGTAATCGATTACAATATTCATGTAATCGATTACCAGAACAAAAAGTAGCCTTTTCCTAAAAGAAAACTTATTTCTTAAGTCTAAAAACTTATGTTATTTAAAGAGTTAATTATACTAACAAGAAAAGTAAACTAAATTAAACAAGACAAGCGTCATACTTCATCAAAAACACAATCAATCATTCAAAAAAAAAATTACCTATTCAAATCACTAAGGTCTAAAAGCCCTAATTCTCTTCTTATTGAAAAGAATATTTATTTTGGGAGAGGTTTTGTAAAGATATCAGCAAGCTGATTCTTTGTATCAACAAACTCTAATATACAATCTCCCTTTAGGACATGATCTCTAAGAAAATGGTGCCTAATTTCTATATGTTTGGTTCTAGAGTGTTGAACAGGGTTTTTGGATAGATTTATGGCACTAGTGTTATCACACCTAATAGGTATACGATCAAGAAGGATACCATAGTCAGATAATTGTTGCTTCATCCATAAAATCTGTGCACAACAACTGCCGGCAGAAATATATTCCGCTTTAGCAGTGGACAAAGCAACACTGTTTTGTTTCTTACTATGCCATAAGACAAGAGCGGATCCAATGAATTGACAAGTTCCACTTGTGCTTTTTCTATCAGTTTTAGATCCGGCAAAGTTAGAATCAGAATATCCTATTAAGTTACATGTTGAGTTCTTAGGATACCATAATCCTAAATTTATTGTACCTAATAGATATCTCATGATTCTCTTAACTGCACTCAAATGTGATTGTTTGGGGTTGGATTGAAACCTAGCACACATGCATACACTAAACATAATATCAGGCCTACTAGCAGATAAATAGAGAAGAGATCCGATCATACCTCGATACTGTTTCATGTCTATAGATTGACCAGATTCATTTTTATCTAAGTAACAGCTAGTGCTCATCGGTGTAGCCATGTGTTTTGCATTTTCCATCCCAAATCTTTTTATTAATTCTTTGTAGTACTTGGCTTGATTGATGAATATACCTTCTTGAGTTTGCTTGATTTGTAATCCCAGGAAGTACTTTAGTTCTCCCATCATTGACATTTCAAATTCACTTTTCATATCAAGGGAAAACTCCTTGCACAATGAATCATTAGTGGATCCAAAAATTATATCATCAACATATATTTGAACCAACAAAATATCATTATGTTTTCTCTTTATGAATAATGTGGTATCCACTTTACCTCTAGAGAATTCTTTTTCTAGAAGAAAATTACTTAAGCGTTCATACCAAGCCCTAGGGGCTTGTTTCAAACCATAAAGAGCCTTTTGCAATTTATAAACATGATTTGGTTTATCTGGGATTTCAAAGCCTGGGGGTTGTTCAACATATACTTCTTCTTGAATTAAACCATTTAGAAAAACACTTTTAACATCCATTTGATAGAGTTTAAAATTCATTATGGATGCATATGCTAAGAGCATTCTAATGGCTTCTAATCTTGCAACTGGAGCATATGTTTCTTCATAGTCTATTCCCTCTTCTTGATTATACCCTTTTGCTACTAACCTAGCCTTATTTCTAATAATTATGCCATGTTCATCTAATTTATTTCTAAAAACCCATTTTGTTCCTATGACAGGATAATTTTCAGGTTTTTCTACTAGTTTCCACACATTATTTCTTTCAAATTGATTCAGTTCTTCTTGCATGGCAATGATCCAGTTATCATCTATTATGGCTTCTTTTATATTTTTAGGTTCAATCATAGATACAAAAACCATATTATTGCATAAATCTTTAAGAGAATGTCTAGTTGTTACCCCTTTTGAGATATCACCAATAATGTTGTCGAGGGGATGATCTCTTGAAGCTTTCCATTCTCTTGGAAGTTCATCATTTGATTTGACTTCTTCTGGAGGATCTTCATTGTTTCCTTTATCATTTCCTTTGGAATCTTGTTCATGAATATTCATATGTTCTAAAGAATCTGCAATATCATCTAGCATATTCTTTCTTGACAAGATAGCATTAGATTCATCAAAGGTAACATGAATGGATTCCTCGATATTCATAGTTCTTTTATTATATATCCTATATGCTTTGCTTTGTGATGAATATCCAAGAAAAATACCTTCATCAGATTTTGCATCGAATTTTCCTAGATTATCTTTACCATTATTAAGCACAAAGCACTTGCAACCAAAAACATGTAGATGAGAAATATTTGGTTTTCTACCATTATATAACTCATATGGGGTTTTCTTTAAAATAGGTCTTATTAAGGCCCTATTCATGATGTAACATGCAGTATTGACAGCTTCAGCCCAAAAATACTTTGGAAGAGAAGTATCATTTAATAAAGTTCTTGCAATTTCTTCCAATGACCTATTTTTCCTCTCAACAACTCCATTTTGTTGAGGGGTTCTAGGTGCAGAAAAATTGTGTTCAATACCATGTTCATCACAGAATAATTCAAAATCTTTATTTTCAAATTCACCCCATGATCACTTCTAATGGATGCAATCTTGAGATTTTTCTTGTTTTGTATGACTTTAGCAAGTTTTCTAAATGCTTGGAATGAATCACTTTTATGTGTAATAAATAATGTCCAAGTATATCTAGAGAAATCATCAACTATAACTAGAGCATAGTAACTTCCTCCAAAACTCATGGTTCTAGATGGACCAAATAAATCCATATGCAATAATTGTAAGGGTTGAGTGGTTGAAACAACATTTTTAGGTTTGAATGAGACTCTTGTTTGTTTGCCCTTTTGACATGCATCACATAATTTGTCTTTTTCAAATTTCAATTTAGGCAAACCAACTACTAAATCTTTTGAAATTAATTTATTTAAGTGATCCATGTTTACGTGAGCAATTCTTTTATGCCATAACCATGGATCATCATCTTTGCTAAGAAAGCAATGTTTGTTTTCTAGTTTTATGCTTAAGTCTATCATGTAAACATTATTGACTCTATGTCCTACATGCTTTATATTAATGTCATGCTTATGTTCTATAAGACATTTTTGAGAATCAAATGATACTAGATAGCCTTTGTCGCATAATTGACTAACGCTAAGCAGGCTGTGCTTAAGGCCTTCAACAAGTAGAACATTTTCAATGGAGTTTGAAGAATTTGTACCTATTTTACCAACTCCAAGGATTCTACCTTTGTTGTTGTCACCATATGTTACGTGCCCGCTTTTCTTTGGAGAGATATGTGTAAAATTTGATGCATCTCCAGTCATATGTTTTGAGCATCCGCTATCTATGTACCACTTCTTCCTCAAAGACACCTACATATCAAATTTTTGACTTAGGTACCCAAACTTTATTGGGTCCTTGCATGTTAGTATAAACTGAGGATCCTTTTGGGACCCATATCATTTTAATGTTGCTGTAATTTTTCTTGAAGTAGCAAGTTGATATGCCATGTCCTCTTCTTCCACAGTAAAAACAAGTTATATAATTACATTTTTGTGTGGAAGTAGAAAAGTTTTTATAAAACTTTTGTTGTTTTTCATATTTATACCCTAGTCCATTCTTATTGGAAACATATCTTTGTTTACTTAATATGACATCTAAATTATTTTTACTATAAGAAAATTTAGCAAGTGAATTTTTCAACTCTTTAATTTCTTTTTCATATTTTTCACAACAACTACAAGGATCTGATAGTTTCTTGTCAGAAATAGTGGAGATATTAACTTTTTCATTTGTTTTAGAAATTGAGACTTCATTTCTAGGATGATCTAATTCCTTGTTTAATTTTGAGATTTCATTTTCTAAATTTGAAATTGTTTTCTTTGAAGATGAAACTAATTTTGCAAGTTTAATTGATTCTTTATGCAGATCAGCAAATGCTTCTTGCAATTCATCAAAAGAAATAGATAAGTTATTTGAAGATGTTACGTCTTCATCACTTTCGTAACTTTTAGCCATAAGGCAGAGATTTATCTCTTCATTTTCTGAATCTTCAGAAGATTCCATATCATTTTCATCCCATGTGATGTATGCTTTCTTCAGTTTCTTTTCACTAAGATTTTTCTTTTCAGATTTCTCCATCTTTTTCTTGAAGATGGGACAATCAACCCTCAGATGTCCAGGTTGATTACATTCAAAGCATTTTAAAGTAGAGGATGAAGTTTCTGTCCTTCTCTTTGATTTAAAATTGGGTCGCCTCTGATTTCCTCTTACTTTAAGAAACTTGTTGAATCTTTTTACAAAAAGACTTAGATCATCATCATCTGGATCATTTTCCTGATCACTTTCTTCTTGAATTGAGGATGATGCTTTAAGAGCAATTCCTTTCTTTTTCTTGTCATTTTCTTCATGTTGGTGTAATCTCAATAATTCCATCTCGTGTTCCTGCAACTTTCCAAATAAAGTGGCAAGGGAAATGTTAGACAAATCTCTTGATTCAGTAATTGCCGTTACTTTGGGTTTCCATTCTCTACTTAAACATCTTAACACCTTGTTTATGAGATCCTCATTTTGAAATTCTTTACCTAAGGCTGCTAGATGATTTACTATATGTGTAAATCTCTTTTGCATGCTTTGAATATTTTCATTTGCATTCATTCTAAATAATTCATACTCATGAGTTAGTGCATTTATCCTAGATCTTTTAACATCTGTAGTTCCTTCATGTGTTAATCGAAGAGTGTCCCACATTTCCTTAGCACTCTTACAATTTGAAACCCTGAAATATTCATCCAATCCCAGGGCAGATGTTATTATGTTTTTGGCTTTTAAATTGTATTGTACTCGTTTTCTATCCTCTTCAGACCATCTATCTCTAGGTTTTTCTATAGTTATACTTTCACTTGATGAACTGCCATCTATTGTAATTCTTTCTACTGTGGTGGGTATATAAGGCCCTATTTCTATGGCTTCCCAAATATTTAGGTCTATTGCCTCAATAAAAATTTGCATTCGGGTTTTCCAGTAATGGTAACCCTCTCCATTAAAGATTGGAGGTCTATTGATAGAATTCCCTTCTGGAAATAAGGAGTTTGCTGAGGCCATCTTTTTCTTGAAGCTTCTAAACTTTATACAAGAATGAAGCTCTGATACCACTTGTTAGACAAGTGGCCTCAGATATCTTAAGAAAGGGGGGTTGAATTAAGATATTCCAAACTACTTCCCCAATTAAAATCTATTTCACTTTCTTTTCAAGTTATAAATTCCCTTAACAATGAACTTCTTAAATATTAATTCAAATAAAACAATTTGAATATGAATATAAAGCAATAATAAACAAAGGAGATTAAGGGAAGAGAAAGTGCAAACTCAGATTTATACTGGTTCGGCCACACCCTTGTGCCTACGTCCAGTCCCCAAGCAACCCGCTTGAGAGTTCCACTATCTTGTAAATTCCTTTTACAAGTTCTAAATACACAAGGATAATCCTTCCTTTGTGTTTAGAATTCCTTTACAACAAGAGACCCACGGTCTCTTAATCCCTTAGAGAATGAGGAGAAGAAGAAGAATGAATCTCTCTAGAAAGAGATAGATTTTACAGATTGAGCACTCAAATAATTCCTTAATGAATTGCAATTGAATTGGCCAAGGAATTTTTAAGAGGATAGAATGATTTTTGCTCTTTGAGAGGATAAACACTTGTTATTCTGAAAAACTCTGTCAAAATCGTGTCTCAAGTCACATATATATAGGCCTATGATAGCCATTCAATAACCACATAAAAAGATGTGACTATTGAGAATGTTTTCTGAAAAACTCCTCTGGTAATCGATTACAATAAGTGTGTAATCGATTACACTCTTTAAAATTTGAATTAAAACGTTCAGAAACTGCTGGTAATCGATTACCATATATGTGTAATCGATTACATAGTGCAAATTTTGAATTCAAATTTTAATAGCTGTTGTAAATCAGTTTTGGCCACTGGTAATCGATTACATCCTCTGGTAATCGATTACCAGAGAGTAAATTTGTTGAAAAATACTTTTTTAACTTAAAATTCTTGGCCAAACCTTTTGCGATTTCAATTGGAATTCCCTTCCTATTTAATATCCTTTCTAAGACTCTATAGACTGTCTTGATCATCCATCTTGAATATCTCTAATTGCTTTGTCTTGAGTAAATCTTTGAGAAGCATATGATTCATGTAATCCTTTGGCATCATCAAAACATTCAGCTTGATCCTTTGTCTACAATTTTTGGGGCCTAAGGCTATGGCAGAATTCTCATAGCACCACAAAGTCACATTAACAAGCATTTTCATAACCAAACACAAAAACAACCAAACACACAAACACAGAAATAAAACTAACCTTTCGTGACTGAGAACTGAAACGACAGAGAGGGTGACAGTCGCAAGGAGAAGGAGAATGGGAGGTGCAGTGTCGACACGAGAAGACAATGGTGGCATGGTGGGCACGTCGCGCCACGAGGAGTTGAGCCACGGTGAGAGAGCGAGAGTAAGAGTCGCGAGGAGGAGGAGATGAAAGGTGCGACATCATGAGAGTTGTGAGAACTAAAACGATACAAAAATGAGTTTGGGGGTCAGAAAAATTCTTTTATAAAAAAACAAAACAACATGGATTTCTCTAAATGATCGATGTTCTCTAAGCAAAGACAACATCAGTTTCTGATGACAATTCATGTGTCTTAAGAGAATTTTGGTTTTAAACACTAAGAAGAAAGAAGAATGAAATTTGGGTCTAATTTGCAATGGGAGGAGCAAATTATATAGAGCATAGTAGTAGAGACAATATGTAATATTATAGTAGTAGAATGTAGAATTCATCAAATATTGACATAGGAGCAGTTGGGCTGACGTGATGAAAATTAGTATGTTGACATGACAACGTGTGATTTTGTCTTTGAATTTATATAATATAAATAGATTATACGTTTCTGCCTTGAGAGAAGTAAAATCTACCAAGTAATATAATGGGAAAACTTACATTGCATGTTCATATTTTCCTTTAAGAATTTGTTGTCAAGCAATCAGTTTTGGTCCATTGGACATGTAATTTCATGGCCGTTTAAGGTGGACTTTGTAAAAATGGATACAACAAGGGATGTGTATATTTAATGCTTTTCCATTTATATGTTTAAGAATTTGTGTCAACTAACAAACAATTGTATTATTATCAAGGGGTTTAATTCAATTGATTTATGAGCATGTGCGAGTTGTTGTAAATTTCCTAATGTTAGAGTTCGATTCTTATAAATAAAACAACAACTAAATTATTAACCGTTAGACGACTCATCTGATGATGTTGTTGGCATTACTTTCCTTCATATTGAGTCACCTGATTTTTCTTACATTAGGTATCTAATTTTACTTTTTTTATTTTATAAACACAAATTTTTAAATTTCATTTCCAATTATAAAATAGAAACACGTGAAACATATATGAAATTATGAATACATCTAGTGTAACATAGGAGATAAATAGTTCTATATAGGAACAAATTAACTAAACTAACCAATTCTTGGCACTACTAGGATTAATGTACGATCAAAGACCCATTGCCGTTAAACCCAAAACCACTCCTATCTCCATATCATATGAAACCTAATACCATACACACCACACCACCACATTTCACAACTAGAAAAAGGAAGAGAACAAGTTACACCAATATATTTTTTCTTTCTATCTATCTATCTATATGTAGGAGGAGAGATTCACTTATACTAAAAGTAATTCTTTTAGAATTATTCTCTATTCTCACCTTTCATTTTCATGAAATCTGACAGATAAGATTAGTGTCTTATTACAACCATTAAATTAAAAAAAAAAACTGAATGTACAATATACTATTTGTGTAATAATATAGGGTTAAATATTATATACCTCGAAAAAGCTACCCTAATACAATATGTATAAAAATACACAGGACACAATTTGTTTTACATTAAAATATGTGAATATCACGATGCATATTCAAGTAGAATGATCCATGACTTGAATATATATTTGGAATCTTTGAACAAAATTTTAAATTTGACAACCCATTTTTTAACCTTTGAAATATAAAGCAACAGTTAAAGATGCATACAAATGGCAAATTATAGTTGAGAGTATTTAAGACAAGGTGGCTGGATTGATGAATAAATAGCTATTGTGCATTATCAAGTAAGATTCTCTACTACAGGATTAGTTGCAATTTCCATGGAAGAATCCAAAGAGTTAATAGAGTCACTCATTATTGTTTGGCTAGAGTTGATTTTTTCATCCTCTACCATTGTTTCAAGTGGATATAGAGAAGGATTTAAATTTAGAGGTATTTCTAGGCTCTCAATGTCTCCTTCCAGCATCTCCACTACTTTGTTCATAGAGGGACGATCATTGGGTTTTAATTGTATACACCAAAGTGCAACTATGATCATCTTCTTTGCTAGTTCCTTCTCATCCTCTGTGACATCTTCCATTTTTATATCTCTCTTTTCCAAGTTGATCATAAATCTAAAATGGAAAGTAAAGTTGGCTTGAATGCTCTGCATGAGGATCTAGGTTTTTCCTCTTGCTTGCCATCTCCATCAAAAGCATCCCAAAGCTGTAGACATCAGCCTTATGGGATATTCCTCCAATATTTTTATAAAATTCTGGAGCTATATACCCAATTGTCCCTCTTGCTAAAGTCATAGTGACAATGCTATTATCTATTGGATATAACTTTGCCAACCCAAAGTCAGATGCCTTTGGGGTGAATTTTTCATCGAGTAGGATGTTGTGGGGCTTGATAACAAAATGCAAAATCCGCATCTCACACCCATGGTGGAGATAAGCAATCCCACGAGCTACTCCAATTGATATATCATATATTTCTTCATAGCTTAAATGTATGCTTCCATCTTTGGGAAAAATAAATTTGTCAAGGGATCCATTAGGCATGAATTCATAAACAAGAGCACATTTGGAACCCTCAGCACAAAATCCAATTAGTTGTACTACATTCGATCTGATGATGTATTCTTCCAATTGTTGCAACTTCACTTATAAAGTCGTGTCCATTACCTTTCGATTTGCCCAACATTTTTATTGCTACACAAGGCCCACTACGCAACTTTCTCTTAAACACAAAGCCATAACCTTCCCCTAATTTGTCCTTGAAACCTCCAGTTCTGAATTTCCTCGTATGAGTATCCCCAATAGGCATGAAGTTATTTTGTTCTAGATAATTTTCAATATTTTCATATATTGACAAATAATTATTTTTTGCCATTTGCATAATAGAAGCACAATAAACAATGGCATTCCAAACAAAAATTTGCCAACCCGTAATATACAAATATAAGTGGTAGCATCTGCAAGAAAAAATTACTTGAGTGAATAAATTGTGTAATAAAGAATCATTTGATTACTTTGTTAATTTGAAATGTAATGAGTAAGGTATTTGTTTAGGCTATGTTTGGTAAAATTATGTAAACTATCAATCAAAAGTTCAAAAATTAGTTGTTTGTTGAAAGCTAAAAATTGTTAAACTAGCTTATAAATAATAAGTCTTTGATAAAATTATTAGTTGAAGTAGCTCATAAACATAAATGATAGCAATGAGCATGTTTATATGATGTTTTTATACAAAATTTTATTTTATTACATGAAAAAATATATTTTTTTATATAAATTAATTATTTAAATTATATTTTGTCATATTGTAGATTCCAATATTAATCTTAGATTATATCTTAAAATTAATGTTTCAACCAAGTTTAAAATGAAATCAAAACATAATACTTTTATTATATTGATTAGTGTGATGATACCATTGCATATTATTATTTTCATTTTAATTTATCAATATCTTGAAGTACAATGATAAAATAATAAAATAAATGATGTAAATAGTATAATAGTTAAAATAAATAATGTAATACAAAAATATAAAAAAATATTATAAAAATAATAATAAAGACCAATAAGAAGAAGATCTAACTTTGGCAAATATCAATCAATTTGGCTGCTAATGTTGGCGCATATAAGTCAATTTGTTCTTTAACGTTAGTGCGCATCTAGGACCCAATTGACTAATGTTTATCGAAATTGAAAACTATAGACTTGTTTAGTTCTGTTTTAGTTTTCTGTTTTCTTTTTTGTTATTACTCTTAATTACAAAACTGCTATCTTGTTTTCAATCGGCCTGTTTTCTATTTTCAAATTTCAAATATTTGTACAATAAACAGAGAGACAAAAAAAACTTGTTTTTACCATTTTCTGTACAAAATTTAGAAAATAGGAAACAAATAAAAAATAAAGTGGCAATTTTGTAATTAAAAGTAAAACTAAAAAACATTTTCTCATAGTAAACGAGCCCTAAATTACCTTTTTATTATATAATGCGTCAAAATAAACAATAATGTCAATATTAAGGACGGATTTGATGTTTTACTTATATTTTTTTTCTGAAGGATACTTAATATTGGTTGTATAAACATAGCTTATATTGGTTATATATATAAACTATGTTGTTATATATACAATGAAATCTTTGTTTAAAACTGCTACATATTCAAGCAAATGATTCTACTCATCTATATGTATATATATTAAAAATATTTGGTTATACATAAATTCGTATATTTATCAAAAATAGCATTTTGTTTTGATAAATTACTTCATATACACTTCTCAGTTAAGAAAATAAGAATCTAAATAAACTTTTTGCATAAGTTAAAGAGTGAGAAAAAAAGTTATATACTAATAATATAAAACTGTTTCACACTCTTAATACATAAATATTAAATTTTAAGTTAAAATTAACTTATGCACATAATTTTTATAAGAATTCCTTTCATTTATTTTTTCCAAAATGAAGGTGGATAAATTGATTTTAGCTTATGTAAAATTTAATGCATTCAGCTTTTTTCCCTTTCACATGTGTGCATAGTAAAGTTTTGTTAAATGGCTGTTGAATTTGAAATTGCATATATTAGATTTAATACATTAGGTAAAAGTATATATCATTGAATATGATAGGCATAAAGCATCAAATTAACTTTTTTGTTATTATATATATATATATATATATATATATATATATATATATATATATATATATATACGCACATATATAATTGAAGCACAGGTGAATTAAGATGATACAATTATTACATGTTGTAGTTGATAGCAGCCACCATATCCCTACATCACAAAAAGAAAAGACAAAATAACAATTTCAGGATTCTTTTGATAATAAACGATGAAACAAAGAAAGACATGAAGTAAAAAAAAAAAAAAAAAGCTTAAATATGTTTTTGGCATCTAGTCCCTAATAATTTTTTTTTTTTCGAATCAAGTCCATAATATTTTAAAAGTTTTGTCCGAGGTTCCTATCTCGGGATCCTTTATCTATTTATGTGGCTGTTAATCGAACAAGTAGGTATGCGACGTATGGTACCTCGTGTGACTGCGATTCCACCCACCACATGGGATTGCACGTGCCAATGCCACATCATCAATAACCCCTTCAACCTCCTTTGTGACTGTGGTTCCACCCACCACCACTCCCCCTTTGACACCGACCAGTCCTCCTCCTCCTCTGCCTGTGCACATGCAGTCAAAACCAATTCAAAAGTTTTCCCATTAGGTGGCACCCTTGCTTGCTTCATCTATTGGAAAACCAATAAACCATCACACCCTAAACCATTACTTGTGTACCCAGCAATCATCAAATGCCATGAAGCGATGTTTCTGTCCAACATTTGATCTAACACTCGACATGCATTCTTCTCACTACCACATTTGCAGTAAACCCCAATCAATCTTTTGCTCAATTCAATGTCCCCACAATAGGTCTATCTTCTCATAATTCCATGGACCTTTTTCCCCGATTCGAGTGACCTCATGCTCTCACAAATTCAAGAGCGTGAGATAAACGCGATAATCAGCAACTACACCTTGACCCTTGAGTTCCAATACTTGATCAAGGTTACCCTCTTCACACAGGGCCGCGAAGTCCACATTCAACAGGTTTTGGTTTTGATGGTCGAGCTTCAATTTTTGTTCATTGGGATGTTTCTCCTTAGGCAAAAGAGGGATTTTATGAGTGGAACAATTGTTGGTGTTGCCGTTTCGATGCCTGCTAGCATTAGGAACCGCATAGGTATAGAAAGGAATGAAGGAAGAGAAATGGGTGAAGACTGTGTGTGGAATGGAAGCCATTGATGCGTGGAGTTTGAGCTTCATGCTTTCTACTTTGGTAGTGTTCCAGCGGTAGATAAGGACAATCACCTGGATGCGAGGGAGGTGGTGGAGGAGCTGAAGTAGGTGCGGAACAAAACTATTACAACGGTGAAGGAGAGAAAGAGCTAGGTTTTTTGAGGTAGAAGAGAGATCACTCAAACAATGTTGTTTTTAATTTAAAAAAATTTCTCGTGTAATCCCACTCAAGCAACGAGTACACGTAGCACCACATGTCGCATGTCTGTGTATTCAGTTAACGGCCACGTAAGCCGATAACAGATCTTGATTAATGATAGGGACCTCGGACAAAACTTTTAAAATATTAGAGATCCAATTCGAAGGAAAAATTTATTAGGGACTAGATGTAAAAAATAAGTATATATAAGGGACAAAAACATATTTAAGAAAAAAAAACACAATGAAAGACTATTTGCATTATGTCATAAAGGTTATTGTTATTAACAAGTTAAAAGCTTTGCCTTTTTATTTAAAACTAACTAACGTTTTATTTAATGCACGGGTTCTTATAAATAGGTAAAATATAATAATCAATTAAATTTTTTGTTTGAAAATAAATTTATTAATTGGATGATGTTTTATGATATTGATAAATATAAATTAAAAGATAAAAATAGACCCATCAATTTGTTTTAAAAATCTAAAATATTTATTTAATTGATGAAAGATGGCTTTTGTGACGATTTGTAAATTTCCAAATATGTAAAATGTTAATGTTAAACAAGATAAATAAGATTTTTTTAATTAAATAATTAATTAAAGAAAAAGTTTTAATTTAACCTGGAAGCACTAGAAAATTATAATTATACTTGTCTTGGATGTTCCAAATGAATGAAATTTATTAAAAAAGAAATGATAAAGATTAAAGCAAGGAGTAAAATAATAATTAACTTATTGAAAAAAGTTTTTATAATAACATACATCATCCATTTTTCTTTGTAAATAAATTTTATTCACTTTCTATATATTCTTAAATTAAAAAAAAGCATGTCATGGTTTAAGCAAAAAGGTGCGAGAGGTTCAGGGAGGGACATATGTGACACCCTCTACCCCTCACATATATACTAATAAGAAGAAAAAAAATTCAAATATTAGTTAAAAGTATTTTTAAAACATTTTTTTTTACAAGTCTTTCAAAGGGGAAAAAGGCTCACATTCATTTTCTTCTACATCATATTCAAACTTGTCCAAATAAATAATAAAGTATTCTCAACTTAAACAAGGTCGTCTAAGCTTCATACAATTAATATAGAACCTATATCCTAATGTCACATCCTATCAGAGCGTTGTGTTCCCGTGTCCTCTAGCATGAGGTTCTTCATAGTCATCCACCTATTCATCTGCTCCCCCGAACACAAGTTCAAGATCATCACAGGATCCAAACACAACAACACACAGGGAGTGAGTTATCACATTCCTAGCTAATAGAGAAACAAGACAATTAAATATACATATTATATAAATGAGATACCACTTGCTTAAACATAGCTCACGTAACTTCACCACTTCGTCATTCAAAATTCACTTTTCAATCATCAATCACATTACACAAGAATCCCACACTTCGATCAAGATATAATAACACATCAATTAGCAAGCATATGCAACAGTTATGCTAAGACTCAATCCTATATACAATGTGGTACCATGTCAGTGAAAAATCACCCTGGGGCGCTTAGGAGTACATAACAAGACACACCACACCATGAGTTTGTCAGGTCACTCTCACAAAGTAAGATCATAGGGAGACCAGTCAGGGTCACGATGTTTTGCGAGAATGCTCCAACCATATGGGATCAACATAGGCTTAAAGGAGCACTCAAACCCGGTGACCCCCAAGGCCTACACTTCGAAGAGTCCGTCAGAGCCTCTCCCTCCTGATTCAGGTCCAACCCCTAAAATATTTTTTTTTTGCATGCAGACACTGCTCATGAATTATACAATACCAACGACCTTACACTCGTGTTTTAAACACGTTCAACACAATTGCGCTACGATTTAACACTGGTTCCTAAATAGGAAACCTACATTTTCTCTTTAACATTGTGCATCAACGTTTTTCTCAAGATAACGCTGGTCAGGTTATTGTACAATTCATAACTTACAACACAAGTAATTTCACATCAAGTGTTAACTACACACTTATCCACAACTAGAACTCATTCACAATTTCACATCTCATAGTGTCATAATCCACCATCACATGTTTACACGTATCTCACAAATTAACACATGTTCAACTTTACATTTATACTCAATCTCAATAACAAAATTATAATCTCAAAGCAACATGTTATTCTAGAATTCATCACATACTCACAATTTGAATCATCATTTCATATCCTCAATATAACAATTTATATAAAAGACTATCACAACATGAGGACTAAAACCCCTCAAATAATATTACACAATTATATCAAAATCATAGGTCGAAATATACAAATATCAAGAGCACAATTTATCAAGCCATTTTTATTAGCACATCAATATTTTATTTATAATCATAAAGGAAAAATTGCAATTTAACAAACATCCCAAAATAAAACCTCAATTTAATCCTCTAAGGATCCCTACACATGTTCTCACTAATCCCCAACTGTGAATAACTCATCCTTACCTCTAAACGGACTCACGTGTCTTCCCACAGCGATAGCATCATCTCTAACGGTTCCCTAAGATTCCTCCAGTTTTTCCTCCGACTGCTCCGATAGAGTTCCCAAACGTCAGAGAAACGGAGAAAGGATTAAAGCCTCCATTTGGACTATCTTCATGCGATTCCTTTTTCTCCCTCCACAAACATTATATCGCAAATCCCAACGGTCAAAGCGTGAGCAACTGAAATTCAAACAATATATCCAAATTTTGTGATAATCCAACGGTTAACGAAACCGGGATCGTAGTTTTACCAAGACAGCTCTGGGTTTCTGGGGGAAAGAAAAATGCTACAATGCGAGGGGTATTTCTCTTGGCTCAGACATCATATCAAAATTACCAACGGTGAGAATTCTCGGAAATGGGTTTCAAACATGTTGTTAAAATTTCACGACGATCCAACGGTGAATGAGTCCGAGATCGTCATTTTATCTAAGATAGGTTTGATGGCCTGCGGGAAAAAGAGAGGATTTTAGGAGAGAAAGAGAGAAAAAACGAAATTGGTAGGCAGAGGAGACTGAGAAGTCAGTCTGAAAACTGACCTAGCATGTCACTATTTATAACTAGGGGTATTCACGACCTATTATTTACTTTATTTATTTATTTTTATTATTTTATAAAAAAAGAAACTCTATTTTATTCTCCATCAAATGAATAATAAAATACCCTTCTTATTTTCTCTCAAACCATTATTTTATTATAACTATTTTGCTTTATTTATTTAATTATAAAACATCATTATTCTCTAAAATTTTATATACGAAAAAAAATGGGATGTTACAACAGACATCCCAACAACATTGGCATCCTCTCCCCAACCTAAACTCGGTTGCCCTACAAGATTTGTTTAATATAAAAATTAAAAATTGTAAGGAATTATAAAGAAATTAAAAATATACTAAACGCTATTTTGAATTTTGGAAATAATAAAACAAATTCATAATACGAAAGAAATTACTTAATACTAGTTTTTACTTCCATATATTACCACAGATAATGCCGCTGACTGCCAGAGAATTGCAGTAGTTGCTGTTTCCGAAGCATTGCAATGTCTGTATGGAAGAGTCGAAAAAACAGTTCTTTCCCCGACAATGATTCTCCCAGATGAGATGCACCAACGAAATCTCAAATCCATATAGACTAGTGCCCTATGTATCAAGGAGTAGGATAATTTAATTGTGTTCAAACCCCACCAAGATGTGGTCGCAACCATCTTTACATGACAACGAACTTGAAAGTCCTTTGCTTTTAAGTCACCAGCAATGGCGTATGAATAGCCGTCGACGACACAGGGAGTAGCATCCACATGCTTACCATTGTCAGTTACTGGATGGTTACAATTCATGAAAACTACATGCTGGAAAAGAAGGCGTCGCCAACTGAAATATGGACGTTGACCGGCAAGGTATGGATCCGTCACGTTACGATGAGTTTTGCTAAAATTCGATCGGGACAAGAAGATGCGTGGGGGGAGGAGCAATTTGGTTCTGGAACTCCGGGATCAGCCACTCGGAAAGGTGAAATTATTGTAGTTGATGGCCTGCACATGATATTTTCCGGAGTACAAATATAACACAGGGATCCGTAAGGTTATTTTCACATGCCAACTCGTACCTTTTGTCGCCGCAAACTTATGGGTCGCCTTTTAATCGAAATAGATAACTTATGTTGGAGTACAAATATAGTGCTGCCCCTCCAAAGTGATTCCATATTATTGATCACACCGCTGCTAATGCTCCTGTTTATCAAAAGTAGTAGTAACAAGTGCGAAGAATCGTCTTGATGGCCTAATGAACCACCTATTAGATTTCCCTTTAAACTCGTGAAGGGGATGAAAGATGGATGTGGTTATCCCGGGTTTTGTCTTTTTTGTACTGAAAAAAGTGAGACCATGCTTTTGCTCCCTACAATAAAACTCCAAGTCAATAAAATAAACTACCAATCTCAGAAAATTTTGTTGACTGACCCAGAAAATTGTCTTCCGAACAAGTTTCTAAAACTCAACAATTCTGTCAATCCTCTTTAGCCATATGAATAAGAAGAAACAAACTTGAGCTTCTTCAACTGGAAATCGACAACTGAGAAACATGGAGCAAGCAGATCCATATTCAGAAGATACGATCTCCTGTCCGATTTACATGTTTGATTCAGACAACAGTGTCCTCAAATTGGATTTAACATCCTGTACCAAGATGTTTGATATTGTTGCGCCAGTCAAGGAATTCAACCAACAGGATAATTGGTTGGCTTTGAGATGGTCCAAACCAAATTGTACTGAGTGTGAAGCGAAAGGTAAGAGATGCAAATGGAAGAACAACAACACAGGAGACATTGAATGTTTTGACTGCAAGGGCAAACAAAATGGAATCCAGATTCCCAGATCATTGATTTTTGCTGCTACAGGTGAGACCAGACTCTTTCACACTACTTCACTTATCTTATTCATCTCTCAGGCTCTCTTTTTCAATCATTTGTCTCCTACTGTTTTTGTATGTTCGATTCTTTTGGGGCTGGTGGTCATTGCAATCTTTAAGATAATACACTACTTTAGAAGAAAAGAAGAAGACCAAGCACGAGTGGATAAGTTTTAGAAGATTACAGGACAGAAAAGCCTGCAAGATTTACCTACGCTGATGTTAAAAGAATCATGGGTGGTTTCAAAGAAAAGTTGGGGGAAGGAGCTCATGGAGCTGTATTCAGAGGAAAACTTTCAAACAAGATTTTGGTGGCTGTGAAGATCCTCAATAATACAGACAAAGAAGGGAATGAGTTAATCAATGAAGTGGAAATTATGGGCAAAATCCACCACATCAACGTTGTTCGTTTGCTTGGCTTCTGTGTAGAAGGACATCATCGTGCTCTTGTCTATTGTCTATTTCCAAAAGGATCCCTACAAAGCTTTATATTTCCACCGGAGGACTGTTAGAACTTGCTGTTCTTGCTCACACACACAAACAAAGAGGTAACTCGAGGAAGGATAAAAGTGAGAGAGGTTCAGAGAGAAGCAAAACTAACATAATAAGGAGAATGAAAGAATCGAAAAAATTATTATTGAAAGAACAATGAAACAATATTTATACAAGAGGGACAAAGACTGAATTGTATTTTGCATTTTGGTCCCTCACTAACAACTTGATTACATTCGTTATTAACTAAACAGCTAACTTCCTATATTAGGAAGGCTTAACAAACAAAGTTAGAATTACTATCATTTCTAACACTCCCCCATAATTCTGACTCTCATTCAATCATGATCATCATCTTGTTTCTCAAGTCTTCAAATCTGTTCTTCTTCAAAGGTTTGGTTAGTAAGTCTGCAAGATTATCTTCTGACTTGCAGTATAGCAGTTTTACCTTCCCTTTGCTCACCTTGTCCCGAATAAAATGGTACCTTGTTTCTATGTGTTTACTTCCACCATGATCAATTGGATTTTTAGCAAGGCTGATTGCAGATTTTTTGTCCACCAGTATGTTTATAGTTTCAGTCTTCTGGATCTTCATTTCTTTCAACAGTTTTCTTAGCCATAAGCCTTGACACGAGCACATTGATGCTGTTATGTATTCAGCTTCACAAGTTGATAAGGCAACCATATCTTGCTTCTTTGAACTCCATGACACCGGTGCACTTCCAAGTAGGAAAATATATCCAGCAGTGCTCTTTCTATCATCATTATCTCTTCTCCAGTTTGAGTCAGTATAGCCAACCAATTCCATGTTTGAACTCGTGATGATATTTGGCAGTAGAATACCATAGTTAATTATGCCTCTAATATACCTTAGAATTCTCTTTGCTGTCATCATGTGAGGAGATTTTGGAGCTTGCATAAACCTACTGATCAGTCCAACACTGAATGCCAAATTAGGTCTTGCATTGCACAAGTACCTTAATGAACCCACAATCTATATGTACTGAGTTTCATCAGCAGGTTCTCCTTCATCTCACAAACTCAATGCCAATCTTGTTTCAGCTGGGGTGGCTGCTGCATTGTAGTTAGTCATTCGAAACTTCTTCAACAGGTTTGTAGCATATTTGCTTTGATGCATCACAATTCCAGCTTCAGTTTCCTTGAACTCAATTCCAAGGAAGTATGAGAGAGATCCTAAGTCAGTCATTTCAAACTGATTCTTCAGCAATTACTTAATCTTGTCAATCTCTATCTTGTTGTTTCTTGTGATGAGTAAATCATCAACATAGAGGCAAAATATTACTAAGTCTGACTCATTTTCTCCTTTTTCATATACTCATTCTTCAGTTTGCATACCTTTCCTTCATGTCCAACAACTTCAAATCCTGGTGGTTGCTTGACAAACACTTCTTCTTCAAGAGGACCATTCAGAAATGCGGATTTTACATCAAGCTGATACATTAACCAGCCTTTCATGCTTGTTATTGCAACTACAAGCTGTAAATGTATGTGTACATGATTTTGATGATGTTAAAAGAAGAATCAAACAAGGCTCATTTGCTTCAAGATTAATACAAGATTGCTTCAACAAGCAAAGCCTTGCTTCAAGATTAACTCAAGATCAAGCCTTGCCTTAAAACAAAGTGCTTTCAAGACATTCAAGGCTCTGGTAATCGATTACCATGCAGTGTAATCGATTAGCAGAAGACAGGGTTGAGAAATAGCTGTTGAAAAGGATTTTGAATTTGAATTTTCAACATGTAATCGATTACCATATGTCTGTAATCGATTACCAACAACGAAACTTCTGAAATTCAAATTCAAAAGTCACGACCCTTCAAATTATAACTGTGTAATCGATTACACAAACATTGTAATCGATTACCAGTGAAGAGTTTTCAGAAAATATGCCAACAGTCACATCTTTTCATTGGATTTGTGAATGACCATCAAAGGCCTATAAATAGGTGACTTGGGCACGAATTTTAAGATAGAGTTTTGATTGATCAAAATGTCTTATCCTCTCAAAAGACATTGAGAGAGATTTCAAAAGAACTTCATTGTCAAATGCTCTCTCAAAAGAAATCCTTGGCCAAACACTTGCCAAATCTATAAGGATTCTTACATGGATCTTCATTGTAATATTCTTCTCTTGAAGAGAGAATTCTTCTTCCATTCTTCTTACTCAATGAAATTAATTAAGGGACCGAGGGTCTCTTGAGTTGTAAGGATTCCTAAACACAAGGGATGGGTTGTCCCTGTGTGGTTCAGAAGTTGTAAAGGATTTTCCAAAGATAGTGGAAATCTCAAGTGGGTTGCTTGAGTACTGGACGTAGGCACGGGTTGTGGCCGAACCAGTATAAAACTGTGTTTGCATTCTCTTTTCCCTTATCTCATTTATGTTATTGCAATCAATTTTGCCTTGCATGTTTAAAGAACATCATTAAATTGATTGTTGCTGCTTCTTCTGCATTCTAAGTCTATCCCTCTTAGGATTATTGAGGCCACAAGGTTCAATAAGTGGTATTAGAGCAGGATTCTTGTATAATGTTTAAAAAAATTCAAGAATAGATATGGCCTCATCCAAATTTCCATTTTTTGAGGAAAATTCTATCAATAGGCTCTTATGTTCAATGGTGAGGGTTATCATTATTAGAAAACCCGAATGCAGATCTTTATAGAAGCCATAGATCTAAAGATATAGGAAGCCATTGAATTTGATTCATTTATTCCTACAATGGTAGAGAGAAATGCAACTACATAAAAAAACTAGAGAAGAAAGATGATGATGAAAGAAGAAAGAAGGTTCCTCTTTAGCCCCAAAATGCTGAGTGTGATCAACTTAGGCACATGAGATTCAATTGTCCTGTGTTTAAAAGAAGAATGAAAAAATCCGACAAGATGAATTTCAAAGAGAAGCAAGAAAAGAAAGGATATATCACTTGGGAAGATAATGTCATAAATTATTCAAGTGATTCAGAGAAGAAAATCATAAGTCTGGGTATCATGATGAAAGACTATGAAAATGAAGAAGAGCAAAGTCGATACATTGATAGAAATTTCTCCAAACACATGGCATGCATCAAAGTTTATTCATATTTCTCCCCAAGATAAATGAATATATAATTTATGGAGACAACAAACGAAGGCCACATTTCTCCCCAAGAAAAGTGAATATGCGATTTATGGAGACAACAAGCATAGACCACTTGATCAACAAGCCCAACAAGTAATATCAAATGATACCAACAGGTCACTTATCTTTGATTGAATATTTTTGATGATTTTTGTCTATGATTGTTAACTTTTGATTGACTTTTGATGCTTGTTTTCTACTTGAGTTTAGATTGTCCTTGATGATTGTGATTGTATATTTGATTGATTGTGTTTGATTGTGTTTTTTATTGATGTGCTACTATACTTGTTTTTGCTTGATCAATATTGAATGATTGATTTAATGCCTTTTGGTATCACTTGATTCTCATACATTACAACAAGTGGTAACATTTTTCTGCTCTCTATTCATGATTTGTTTTTTATGTTGACAAAGGGGTAGAGAAAGATAATAGATAAAATAGTAAGAAAAATTATCTATTCTTTATGAGACAATTTGTTTACATATGAAAAATAAGAAATCTTCAACTGTCTCATACAAGCAATCATTGCAAAATCAAGAGGGAGTAAACTATATGCAAATAGATATTTTTCTTTGTTTTTGCTCTTAACCTACAGGTGGTTGTCATCATCGAAAAGGGGGAGAATGTAAATCATGAAGATCTTGATGATGTCAAGAAGAATTTTCTTGAGAAAGGGGGAGAATGTAAATCATGCAAGCTTTGATAGTGTCGAGAAGAAATCACAAGTTTGTCATCATAAAAAAGGGGGAGAATGTAAATGTATGTATACATGATTTTGATGATGTCAAAAGAAGAACCAAACAAGGCTCATTTGCTTCAAGATTAATACAAGATTGCTTCAACAAGCAAAGCCTTGCTTCAAGATTTACTTAAGATCAAGCCTTGCCTTAAAACAAAGTGCTTTTAAGCCATTCAAGGCTCTGGTAATCGATTACCAGGTAGTATAATCGATTACCATAAGACAGGGTTGAGAAATAGCTGTTGAAAAGGATTTTGAATTTGAATTTTCAACATGTAATCGATTACCATATGTCTGTAATCGATTACCAACAACGAAACTTTTGAAATTCAAATTCAAAAGTCATGACCCTTCAAATTATAACTGTGTAATCGATTACACAAACATTGTAATCGATTACCAGTGAAGAGTTTTCAGAAAATATGCCAACAGTCACATCTTTTCATTGGATTTGTGAATGACCATCAAAGGCCTATAAATAGGTGACTTGGGCACGAATTTTAAGAGAGATTTTTGATTGATCAAAATGTTTTATCCTCTTAAAAGACATTGAGAGAGATTTCAAAAAAACTTCATTGTCAAATGCTCTCTCAAAAGAAATCCTTAGCCAAACACTTGCCAAATCTATAAGGATTCTTACATAGATCTTCATTGTAATATTCTTCTCTTGAAGAGAGAATTCTTCTTCCATTCTTCTTACTCAATGAAATTAATTAAGAGACCGATGGTTTCTTGAGTTGTAAGGATTCCTGAACACAAGGGATGGGTTGTCCCTGTGTGGTTCAGAAGTTGTAAAGGATTTTACAAAGATAGCGGAAATCTCAAGTGGGTTGCTTGAGTACTGGACGTAGGCACGAGTTGTGGCCGAATCAGTATAAAACTGTGTTTGCATTCTCTCTTCCCTTATCTCATTTATGTTATTGCAATCAATTTTGCCTTGCATGTTTAAAGAACATTATTAAATTGATTGTTGCTGCTTCTTCTGCATTCTAAGTCTATCCCTCTTAGGATTATTGAGGCCACAAGGTTCAACAAAAGTCTCACTATTTCAATCCTTGCCACAGGGGCAAAGATCTCACCATAGTCTACACCTTCTTTCTGTAGGAATCCTTTTGCCACCAATCTGGCTTTGTGTTTAACTACTTCACCAGCAGGATTTCTCTTTACTTTAAAAACCCATTTTACAGCAATAGGTCTTTTAAGTTTAGGTAACTCCATTAGCTGCCAGGTATGATTCGTCTCAATTGATTTCAGCTCCTCTTTCATAGCATTGACCCACTTGTCATTCTTCAAGGCTTCTTTAAAACTCACAGGTTCAACATCTGCATATAGGGCAAAGTGTACAATATCACCTTCATTTGTGATTTGGCTATCTTTCATGACTTCATAATCTTTCAACATTTGTGAGGGTTGCAAAACCCTTTGAGACCTCCTGGTTCCTCTTTTAGTGTTCCTTGTAAACAGTTCATCAGTAGTGTCACTCAATTCTTCTGGAATGATTGAATCTACCAGAACCTTGATTGTATTGTTTATAGGGTCCTTCTTCCACTCATATTCCTTTAGTTCATCAAATATCACATCTCTGTTCATAGAGACCTACTTTGACCTTGGATCAAGTAGCTTGTAACCTCCAGTTGCATGATAGCCTATAAGGATCATTTGTTCACCTTTATCATCCAGTTTCTGCCTTAGCTGCTCAGGGACATGCTTATAACAAAGTGAACCAAAAATTTTGAGTTGATTCACTTTTGGTTTAGTACCAGTCCAGGCTTCTTCAGGTGTCACTCCTTTCAGTCTCTTGGTAGGGCATTTGTTGAGTATATAGACTACTATTGCAGCTGCTTCACTCCATAGGAAATGAGGTAGCTTCTTAGTCTTCAACATGCTCCTCACCATATTCAGGATAGTCCTGTTTCTTCTTTCAGCAGCACCAATGTGTTGTGGTGTATAAGGTGGAGTGAACTCATGAGTGATACCTGCCTCATCACAAAACTCAGCAAATTCCTTGGAGGTGTATTCACCACCTTCGTCAGTTCTTAATGTCTTTATACAGTGGCCACTATATTTTTCTACTGAGGCTGTATATTTTTTGAAAATTCTAATCACCTCATTTTTCTTCTTGATTATATAAATCCAAGTCATTCTAGTCAAGTCATCTATGAATGTTACAAAGTACCTGTTTCCTCCCAGGGATTCAACCTGAAGAGGACCACAGACATCTGAATAGATCACCTCCAATTTCTGTGTTGACTTCACTGGTACAAATTTCTGAAATGCATTCCTTGGTTGCTTTCACTCCAGGCATTCTCTGCAGTTTTCTGTCATCTGTCTCAGCTGAGGTATTCCTTGAGCCATTCTGTGCAGTTGACTCAAATCCTTGAAATTCAAGTGTCCAAATATGTAGTGCCACAACCATTCCTCTCTACATGTCTCAGCCTGCAAGCAATTGTGCTTCATGACTTGAATACCAACCGTAAAAGTTCTATTCCTGTTCAATGGAGCTTTGATGATCAACCTTTTGTCCTTGTCATAGATCATCATTTCTTTGTCCTCCATCACCATTTTGTATTTCTTTTCAAGTAGTTAGCCAAGACTCATAAGATTGCATCTCATGTTTGGAACATAGAGCACATCCTCAATGTATGACACTGTACCATCCCTTCTTTTAATCACAACCTTGCCATGACCTTCAACTTTTATAGTGTTGTCATATGCAAATCTGACCTTGTGATTTACTGACTCATCAAGGCTAACAAACCAGTCCTTGTGACCAGTCATATGTGTTGAACATCCTGTGTCCAAGTACCATTAATCTTTTGCATCGGCTCCAGTCTTTGTTGTGACCAACAACAACACTTGTTCAGTGTCAGAAACAGCTCCTGTGGCTGATTGCGCTTCATCATCAGCGTTTTTCTCCTTATACCAACATTCTTCTGCATAGTGACCTCTTTTTCAACAATTAAAGCATTCAACATTTCTTTTATCCCATTTCTTTTTGCCTCCTCTTCCACGAGTACTAGAACTACCACTTCTTTTACTGCAGCTATCTCCACTTCTTTGATCAGGTTGAGGTTTGCCTTTATCTTTGGAGTAACCTCCTCTACCTCTTGTGTTTTGGAATCTCCCTCTTCCTTTCTTGCCTTTGTGATTATTAGAACCACCATTTCTTGACTGATGGTGTGCTTGCAGGGCTTGTTCTGTAGCCTTATCATTTGCTCTTTCTTGCAATCTTTGTTCATGTGCCTCAAGTGATCCTTGTAATTCATCAACAAATAATGATTCCAAGTCCTTTGATTCCTCAATTGCAACCACAATGTGATCGAATCTTGGATTCAAGGTCCTCAAAACTTTCTCAACTAACGTCAGATTAGTAATTGTATCACCACAACTAGTGATTGAATTTGCAAGAACCTGCAATCTTCCAAAGTAATCTTCAATGTTCTCAGTCTCTTCCATCTGCAGCAATTCAAATTGCCTTCGAAGAGTCTGAAGTCTCACCTTCTTGATCTTATCAGCTCCTGCATAAGCCTTGTTCAGAATGTCCCATGCTTTATTTGCGGATTTAGCATTTGCGATTTTCTCAAAGTGAGAATCATTGACACATTGATGCAAGATCACCAAGGCTTTGCAGCCTTTCTTCTTCAGATCCTTGAATTCAGTCTTCTGTGAATCTGAGGCTCCTTCTTTTGGAATTTCTATTCCATTCTCAATCACATCGGTCAAATCTTGAAATCCAAGCAAGGCTTTCATTTGCACACTCCATATGTTGAAGTTCTTGCCGGCTAGAATTGGAAGATTTGAGGGAAAATGACCATTGGAAGCCATGATTGGAGAATTGGTCCCTTTTTCGAACCTAGCTCTGAAATACCACTGTTAGAACTTGCTGTTCTTGCTCACACACACACACGAACAAAGAGGTAACTTGAGGAAGGATAAAAGTGAGAGAGGTTCAGAGAGAAGCAAAACTAACAGAATAAGGAGAATGAAAGAATAAAAAAAATATTATTGAAAGAACAATGAAACAATATTTATACAAGAGGGACAAGGACTGAATTGTATTTTTCATTTTGGTCCCTCACTAACAACTTGAATACATTCGTTATTAACTAACCAACTAACTTCCTATATTAGGAAGGCTTAACAAACAAAGTCAGAATTACTATAATTTCTAACAAGGACAAGGACCATTTCCTTGGCTGGGAGAAATTGCAATGAATTGCTCTTGGTATAGATAAAGGGATTGAGTATCTTCATCAAGGTTGTAATCATCTCATTATTCACTTTGACATCAATCCTCATAACGTGTTACTTGATGACAATTTTACTCCATAAATTTCTGATTTCGACCTAGCCAAATTGTGTTCCAAGAATCCTAGTTTGGTGTCCATGTTAGCTGCTAGGGGAACCTTGGGATACATTGCACCTGAAGTTTTCTCCAAGAACCTTGGTAATGTGTCTTATAAGTATGATATTTACAGTTACGGAATGTTGTTGCTAGAAATGGTTGGAGGAAGGAAGAATGTAGACATCTCACCTACACAGAATTTCCATGTTCTCTACCCAGATTGGATCCACGACTTGGTTGATGGAGATATACATATTCATGTTGAGGATGAAGGTGATGTTAAAATTTCAAAGCAATTAGCAATTGCTGGACTTTGGTGCATTCAATGGCAGCCAGTAAACCGTCCATCCATAAAATTAGTTATAGAAATGCTAGAAACTAGAGAGAAAGACCAGTTAACTGTGCCTCCTAATCCATTTCAATCAACAACGGCCACCAATATTAGTGGACTCACTTTGGCAAGACGACCTTTAAAGTTGGAAGCAATTCAAGAATGAGAGAATTGCAACTTTTACACTCACAAAGATATGTGTTTTATTGATTTATTCTCACTAGGAGAAAATAATGAGTATTTTAATTGTGGAAAAAGTAACAGTTGTATATTATGTAGTCAGATTAAATCCAAACCCTAGTACTTCAATGTATTTGGTTCTACCCTAGCTAGAAAGGAAAAAATGTTTTGCTAATTTGAATATGTTGTAAAAAATCATATCTGACAAAGAAAAACTTAAAAACATGAAAGATAGCTAGCACAAAGAAGAATTTGTTATATATGAAAGCAAAAGATAATTTACAAAATTGAATAATTTAATTAAGAAACTCAAACTCTCATAAATCTTTGCAGATTTGATTCTCATGTGTTTCTTCTTTTTTTAAAACTTTTTTTCCTACAATTTCTTGCATCACCTTTTTATATTAGGTTGCAAGTAACACGAGCCTCTCGTCTTGAATAGTTCAAACCACAAATTAATGAAATAATGTTTTACACTTATTTACTAAATATAGTAATCCTCAAACCATATGCTACAAATCTCAACTTTGGCTTCCATTTTTCTCGCCCTCACTCTCCCATCGCAACTCTCTCTCGCTCTCTTGGATGGCACATATATTTTGATGGGAAAAAAATCTCCCTAAAAGAAAAATGGTTGCTCAAAATATCCTTGGCACAACTTATTTTTACAATATTTAATTATAATCACTACTAGAAAAAATGATTTTAACATCGCTAACTTAACATCGATTTTTGATAAAATGGATGTTAATAAAAATGTGGTGGCATATTCATAAATTAAATGAGTTTGTTAAGATCAATTTTTTCAAAAACTGATGTTAAGATGAGTTCATTAATGCCGATTTTTAAAAATCGAAGTTAACGAACTCATGTTAACAACGGTTTTACAAAATGAATGTCAATAAACTAAGGTTAACATTGATTTTTGAAAAATCGTTGTTAATAAGAGTTCATTAACATCTATTTTGTAATAATTTGATGTTATGAAATGATCAGTTAACATTGGTTAAAAAAATCGATGTTGGACTTGCATTTAAAATTATATCTAGCCTCCATGAGCCCTAACTCATTTAATTTATGAATATGCCACCACATTTAAAATTATATCTTGCTTTTAAATCGATGTTGGACTTGCAGTTAAACAAAAACATTATGTAGTAAAGAGAGTGATCTAACAATGTGGGAGGAGTCACAAGAGGAAAGATAAGAAGGACAAATGTGTCTTTTAATTGTATTGTGTGGAAGACAAAAATTTGTCCTATGTTTTAGTAAGATACAACTCTTGTGTTTTTTGTCCTATCATCCTTTAATTTGATACTTATTTTGTTTTGTCATACATTTATTTTTACAATCAAACATGTAACAAGAAATTTTGTGTTGTCTTGCCCTTTACTTTTTTGCAAATCAAACAGACCCTCAAAGGATCGTGGATGTAGATTTTGGCAAATAATTGGGTTTCCTTGAAAACATATATGTGCATGCATATCTCACAATAGACTAGAACCTGAGATGTTTTGTGACGATTCACATTCCACAGCTGAGTTAAGAACTACATATGCTAAAATAACAAGGGTGGTTATCCTGATATTGACCTAGAAGGCCTAGAAAGGCTACAAAGAAAAGTGTTGTTGAGGAGCCATCAGGAAATCAACAACGTAAAAGGTCCAACACCTTAAGGTGCTCTACTTGCAATCAATTCGAACATAGTAGTAGAACAAGTCAAAAGGAAGAAGTGAAGAACAAAAAAAAGGTGAGCATGATGTTATATATTGTGATTTGTTTGTAGTAATTGCCTAAATCTGATTTTTTTTGTTTTAACATAGACAAATAATGGTGAGCAATCTTGTACCTAACCACATGGTAACTTTGGAACCTCTCAGCATGTGCAAAGTCGGGTTCCTCTTTCTCAGCAATCAACAACCACAACTATGGTAATCTAAAAACAATTAGAATATAATTTATACCCAAAAACAATTTTAGTTAATACATGATTTTTTATATTGATTGGTGGTTTTTGTGTACATAGAAATGCAAGTAAATTCATAACTTCCTACTTCATCGTCAACTAATCCAAAAGAGAGAAAAATACCAAGAGCAAGCCAAAGAACAAGCCTGATCAACTGAAGTGGAAAATTCATGTGCTGCATTTTTTGAAAACAACTTGTTGAACTATTTTTTTATAGTACAAACATGTTTATATGGTATAGACAGATTTTAGGAAACTCTTATGTTTAGAAATGCTGATTTAGGTTTGTTTAATGGGTATAGTCAGAGTGTTCTTACTTATAGTTCACTTGTGAAGGGTAACTACGTATCTTTTTTTGGGTATAGTCAAAGCATTATGCTTGTAAATGGGCCGTTTATTTTGGGTAACACACTTATGTGTTGCTTATTTTATGAACAAATTCAAAAGGGACAATATTTCAAGGGGGAGAATGGCATGTAGATTATTTGTTTGGGCAAATACAAATTTATTTACCTCCTAAAGGACCATCTTAATGAAGATACAATACACCTAACATAATTTCTTATTACAAAACAAATTCAAGTAAATACCAAACATCTAACATAAAGACCATCTTAATTAAGTAGCTACATCATTTCTAAAACCATACAAATAACAACTACATACAATTAGCTACTCACTTAACTATAATAATTAAAATTCCAATAACAATCACAATTAAAATTCCTTCAAACACTTTCAATTTTTCCTTCGATTTGGAAATCTTTGCCTTCACACTACTAAAAACGTACCGTGATACCCCAGGGCATTTATGCATTTCTTCAAACTCATGTATGTACAGTATGCAATCATTAGGGCATAGATTTATTTTCTAATACTCCATACCGATCAAACACAATATCTTATTCTTCTGATAATAAATTTTTGGAAACATTTTTTCCTCTAGAAGCATATCGTGCACTACTTGAAGCAGTGAAGTGAAGCTTTTGTCACTCCACCCATATTTGGCCTTGACATTAACCAGACTTAACATTGCTGACAACAGGGTCAAAGACTTCTTGCACCCCGGATACAAAGACTTCTTTGAATCACTTTCCAATGTATCATACATAGGGGAATGTGCTTGCTGAAAAGACTCTTGCCCAAGATCACGAATCATATCCTCTAATTGATCTCTTATTTCTACATCAATCGGTTCAGTTTGGGACCCCCTTTGTATGTCTGTCAATTCACTATGTCATATTCATGTCATATAATTTTTCTCAATCCCATCACACAGAAAATGTTCCCGTATGTCGTCTATTACTTGTCGTCTCTCATTCAAACAGTTTATACAAGGACAAAAATATTTTTCCTCCTGATCCGGTCTACTTCTTTCGGAGACAAATTGCAAGAACTGTTCAACGCCTTCCACATATGCAGGGCTCATGTGACTTGCATTCATCCAACTTCGATCAATCTAATTAATAACTCTGTGATACTCACAAAGTTATTCCATGCATGAAAACCTCACTTTTTTCATTAAAGGTATGGCCATATCCCATTCAGGAAGACATTTTTTATAGTAGATTCATACGTAAAGGTTAAATCTCTTTTCTTAAATTTGACAAAATTTCAGTAACATTTCACATTGATCTCTAAGTACACGACATGAAAGGGGTGACATGAATTCATCCACAATCAAGTATGCACTCAAAGAACAAAGTGAAATGCATTGTACCAAAATTTCATTAAATTTAAGAAAAAAGACTTAACTTATACATATGAATCTACTATAAAAAATGACTCTTTTCAAACTGTCCAAACAGACAATTCAAGATTCAATACAACAATTAATCTAAATTGTTCAAAAAAAATCATTATATTCAATCTCAAACAAGAAACTAAGGTTCACTCATAATGAACATAACTTGTATATAAAGCAATAGTACACCATTAATCACATAATATAAGTTATAAAAGCCTTCGTAACAAACAAAAAATCCCGAAAATAGTATGACAAACATTTGTACTTGTGAAGATGGTCACTAACAATAACAATGAATGATCATGATGGAAACAAGAAAAGAAAAAGTGCCTACAAATTACAATTACAACTACAAAATTTTATTTAAAGGAACTAAAATAAAAATAAAAATATTTAAAGTACTAAAATAAAAAAAAAGATTACTCCTACCAAAATGTTATTTAAGCCTAAAATAAATTAAAAAATTATAAATTATTTTCATAAGGTCAAGTGAATTTTATATAATTATTTTCATAATGATAAAAAATTCAAATAATTTTTATGAATTCTTAAATTTAAATTAATTATTGTTTTATACAATAAAAAATGTATTATGATGCTGAATATAAGAAAAAACTTAAGTCATGCTAATTAAAAATGAAAAATAGTGTCATTTAATTTTATCAATTTCATTTAAATAAAATGTCCCTCTTAGGTTGTGGAATTTCATTTAATTGTATCAATTTCGATACTCTTGTTACACCTTCTCCCTTAGTTGTTATCACCATTAATTATACAATTCTCTCTGATTTTTTAGTTTTTAAAAAAAAATGAAAATTAGAAAAGAAAATAAATGAAATATACAACTCGAACATAAGGGTACGTATATACTTAGTGATAATTAATTACACAGACTTATGTTTTCAAAATCAATCTATATATCACGATAAAGATGGAAGCAACAATTCCAAATGTTCCATTATATAATTTATTCTTCTTAAATTCATTGGAGAAAGATGAAAAGAATGGAAGCTAGTATGAAACTTCTAATTAACGAAAGTGTACAATATGTAGCTAAAGCAAGCTAAATCTACTCAAGTTTGTATCCATGTCAGATGTACTTTGGGAGATTCAAAACTTCTTCCACATTCTATTTATTATTTTTTCCAATGGATCTCAGATGTAAAAAGTGGAATTGTACAAAATAACATTACACCAATACCATTTTTTTATTGATACACCAATACCAATTATTATAATTAAAAAGCTTAACTTTTAGCACGAGCATATAACAATGTTAAGAAGAGGAACAAACATATTAGTAATTTGAAGTCTAGCTAATCCCAATCATTGATTGGAATAGTTCAGAAGAACACAACATTCTTATGCGTAATCTCACATTCTTATGCGTAATTTTGAGCCCCTATGCGAATGTGACCAAATATAAAAAGTCTCATCCAGCATTCATTCTGTATAATTGTGATTTATGAGCAAGTTGCCTAGGACAAAATAAATATGGTCACGAAATGTAAATGATTGATTCAGAAAAATGGCCTGAGTTTCACGTTTGATGCTAATCCTAACAGCAATTATCTATTACTACTACTCAGAAGAATATTAGCTTCCTCATGGTTATTGACGAGATCAAAATACAGCCATACAAACATGTGTTGCTTCAAAATTTCAGTTTCACCAAACAGATTTGAAGCAGATTTTCATCAAACAGAATTGATGAAACAAAGTTTGCAGAAGCCACAATTGGTTCAGCACAAACACAAACACACACACGCACCTTTCACACTTTAAACGAAAAAGAAAGAGAAAGAGAAGTTCCTAGCGGAGATGCGACGCTCCGGCGAGATGTGACAATAGTGCAAGACGTCGATGGCGGACTACAAAAACACAACTCTGCGAGAGGAACAAAGTGGTGGTGCAAAGAGAAAAAGAGTGGAGGCGCGAGAGGAACATAGTGGAGACAGAGAGGCACGGGAGAGAAGAATACCAGATTTGGGTATAATTATTTATATAAATAATACTATGTCATCCAAATCTTCAAGTCCCTCCTCATGGCGCATGGTGCTCCGTTTGTGCCTCGTGACGCCGCCGCAACACAAATCCAGTGATCGATAATGGGCCAAACGTGAAGGGGACGACGTGAACCTCAAAACCAAAGTCAACACAGCAGTCTACGTGACATTAAAATTGCCAACGATGCACCTCATTAACGGCATTACTTTCAAATTTAACCGTAAAGACTATTATGCAACACTTATGCAAAGATAGAGACTATTTTAACATTTCAATAAGCTATGGACTAATATGCAACAGGGTTACAAAGTTAGGGACTAAAATTCCTATTTACTCAATTTTTTTATTAACAATTACAAACAAACATTGAAACCTCACAATATACCCCACATTTGGCCTTTTTTATAACAAAGGAGAAACCTATAGTAAGCCCTACACATTTGACAAAAACCACAAAACCAACAATTAAATTGACCAAGTATATGCACAAAACGTGACTGGACTCAAATACCTCCACAAGCGATGACAATGGTACCATGAAAGGTTGCAAAAGACAAACCATAGCATGCAAGCAGTCTAACATGTGACTACAACCCTAGCATCCATAATCGCAAACAAGAAACTCTGCACAAAGAGGAAGATGGGCAATGGTTCAAAGATGAAGGAATGGGGATCACCTATCAAGATGAAAGAGAACACATGCAAAGGTTCAGAGAAGAAGGAAGGAGAACATGAGGACGGAGGAAAAGGCTTTCTTAGCACCTCCACGAAAGAGAACACGGGGTAGAGGAGAACCTTAGAACGACCATTTTCAGGTCTCCACCACTATTTGCATGGAGAAGATGAGCCTCTGTTTTGATCGAGAACACGAGAACATTGAGGGGGCTCATACTCTGTTTGGGTCACTTACAGTGAGGGACAATTTCAAGTTTTCATAAAAACAAATTAAAATTTAATGTAAATCAATTTAAATTTCCAAATGGCATATTAACACCAAGAGAGTAGAGGTGCCAAAGAAATGATTTTTAAAAAAGGGGATACATGTATAATTAGTGTAAACCTCATGCAATTTGCTCTAAAAAACATTAAGTGTGCACACTTTCCACTAAGAATTTGTTGTAAACAAGGATGACAATGAGGTGGGTTTGGATAGTAACTATCTGCCCTGTTGGATGAAAATTCGTCCCATTGCCCATTTAGTTACCTTCCAGATACTTGTTTCAAAATTATTGTGAGTTTTTTTATATCCTCAGGTATCCATGGATACCTATGAATATTTCTTATAATATAAAAAAACTAAAGGAATATCACTTCCAAATAGTGCGACATTTCTTGAAGATGGACCCAACAAAATGGAATCTGGAAGTGAAGTTTGGCATGTTGGAGCAGTGGCTTTTCAATAAGGCGAGTGCAAATATCACTACCATGGAGACTTCGTCATTCATAACCTACCATCATTAGGAATACCTCGGGTGGTAGTTGAGCTCACTTTTCCCATAGGATTGCTCTCTGCACTGATTGGAAGTAGTGTGCTATAAATCCAAGCACCAATGACAAGTATGCGTGTTCGCCTCTCACTTTTCACCCTTAGAGGCGATGAATGATATCCTATTGAGTTTGTTGACAAGGGTGATGACTAGTGTGTCGATACTACTATGCTAGGATTCGTGAGTTAGAGTATTACTTAATAGTGATAGGACATGTCGATATTGCACTGTATGATTTGATTAAGTATGTTATGCTATGTTTCTTTCCCTAATATGGTTTGTATTATTTATTTTCCATATTTATATTTTAACGTTTATCACGTGAAAAATTTTCAAAGTTTTTCGTAAATAAATAAATTTAATAATTTTATTAACATACAAATCAACAACGCTTGATGCATGTTTTTGGACAGTATAATTAACAAGGAATATATGTTACAATTATGAAAAGGAGCATTGGGGTTGTGCTAGCTCCTTTTCCTTATATATAAGGATCCAAAGCCCCTCACAAACCAAATACATTTGAATACAATTCCAAAGGCAACTCATCAAAAATGGAAAAATTATGAACACCCAAATGCGCAAGTATGGTGCCACTAGGATTGTATGCTTAAAGACAAGCAATTAAATCCAAAACTAGTCCAATTTCTAGACCATATGAAACCCAATACCATTCACGGCACACCACCACACCTTTCACAACTAGGAAAAGTGAAAACCAAATACTCCAACATATTGTTTTTTTTAATCAAAGTAATAATATAAGGTTTAACATTATAAGACCTGGGAAAAAGCTAACCTAGTCCTATATGTATGAACAAAGACAAGACACGATTTGTCTTTCATTAAAATATGTGAATATCACCATGCATATTAGAGTAGATTGAATCCATACACTACTAGAAAATAGGGTTTTTACATCGGTTATTACAGACTGATGTTAATGTAAAAATACAACATCGGTTATTTAAATAATCAATTTTATATAATAAGAATTATAAAAAAAAGATATATATCTTCAGATAAACATCGGTTTTAAAAAAAAATCGATGTTGTTAGTGACAGCTAACATCGATTTTTTAAAAAACTGATGTTGTTAGTGGCAGTTAACATTGATTTTTTAAAAAACCGATGTTGTTAGTGTCAGTTAACATCGATTTTTTTCAAAAAATCGATGTTGTTTTTAGGATTTTTTTTAATATACTATTTATTTTTTCAATAACCCCAAAATTAACCTGCAAATTTTAAAAGCAGACCATACATCATATAATTTTCATTCTGTTTTGAAACAGTTTTTACCAGAAATTCCATGAGAAATTTTTTAATTACTATGAATTAAAAGAATATTTAATGTTAAGGAGACATGGATTGTAAAAAATGTAAAGTAAGTAAAGTACAATTACAAAATTTCCTAAACATCCTAAGTTTCATTTTTAACTTTCAAATAATATTTTTCCCATTAGAAGCGAAGCACCTTCAATCTCTTCGGTTCCAATGGTCTAGCATCATTGAAATACAGCATCATATAATAAAATATAAGTTAATAATATAATACCATCATAACAAAATGAAATTTGTTTGAATTAAACAATTACCGTTTCCTAATTATTCTTGAAGTTCCTAAGATTATAGTTGACATATAATGCATGACGTAATACCCACATTCAGTGCTTCCTTTTTGTCTATTACACTGAATACATTATGAAATTTAGATATTCAACGTTAAGTATAAATTAGTCTACACAGTACTAAAATATAACTTGAAGCATTGTTTAAATGACTTACTTTAACAACAATCCACCTAACAGCAGCCTCGGATAACTTTGTGGAGTATCGTCAAGTCCTTTCAAAGCACTGCTGAATACAAACATGGATGCTTATTGTACGATTAAAATATTGATATTCCTAACTAATGCTAATGCAAATGTATTGAAAACAACATTGACCTATTAATTATTCCTTTGAGATAGTTGTCTGGCCTATTATGCAATGAACAAAACCTGATGACAACATTTTCCTTAGGCAAAATGACAACCATTTGCCAATGTGCACCGTAGTGAAGACCAATATAGGTTATTATCCTATTATACATTATTTAAATTCATTTGTTCAGTTTAACTTACCCATTCAGGTAGGCTCTTAGGTACACATCCCATTTTGAATTCTACATCCAGTTCTTAATGTAACTTTCTTATTCAAATTGTGATTGCCCATATCTTTGGATGGACTGTGGCTCGAGGAATCCATACACATTGGAATTCCCCACTCGCATATTTGTCTCAGTCATAGCCTATTGTTGTTAACATAAAGTAAATTATGTAGAATTTAAAACAATAAGTTAGGTAATAAACAATATTGTAAATTGACTTACAAAATCCACAATTGTATAAAAGAGATGCTGAGACATTGACCACAACATGTTATTTCAGATAGGTCTTCATGTTTTATGTACAAGGAGAAGTTCTCATTAAACACCCCAAACACGGTAACATCCCACATAACCTGCAATGACTTCAGAAAAAGTTGTGGGATGGTCAATGTCATCAGATATAGGGGATCATCTACATCATGATCCGGTCTATCTGCAGGTTTCACCGGTCCCACAGCTCCCTATTTATCCAACATAGTTAATTAACATGATTTAATTAAAGTGAACACTTTAATTGAAAAAAGAAGCATTTAATGACACTGAAATACATGTTCTGATAAACGCTTGATAAGATGTGTCGGCCAAGCAAGGAAGGTGTTAAGTGCCTGCCCCACTAACTTAACCTCTTCAGTGGGTACAGGAATGGGAAAATCTGCATCTCTAACCTCCTCAACACCAACCTTGACTTGATCATGCAACAAATGAATTTTGTGAACGATTGTGGATCCCTCATATAACAACTCATATTTGTCTGAGTCACCCGTCTCTGGATCGTTCCCTGAGGGATCAACATAACTCTCCTTTGTACTGACACGAGCAGATGAAGGACCAACCTCAGGCTCAGGAGGCAATGCAAGTCCCTGTGATTGCATCTGCAACTGAAACTAGGACTACATCTGGCCGAAGGATAACATTAGTTGTCAAGTCACTTTTTCTGTGATCGACTCCTCTAGTTGGTCTCTGATTTGTTGCGTCAGCTGCTCCAGCTCTTCGGGAGCAATGAAGGAAGACGTGTGAGAGGTCCTTGGAGTCGGTCTAAAGTATTGCTTGATCGTGACACCAGCTCTAGCAGCACGCACAAGACCAGGGTGTTCTGGTCGCCCAATAGCAACAGTCAGTACATCCTGACATCCATGGGCGACAAAGGAACCCTGTAAGGCTTACTCCTCCAACGAATCCTGTAAAGAACACATTTGTTGGTTTACTCAATCACACAATAAACATACATAATTGCAAATAATAATTGAAAGTGACTTACATTCTTCTCAGCAATTTCCTTTGATGCCTTAGACATCATTTGCCCAATTTTCTTGGTGCGGGTCATCTTCCACTTCACGTGTCGTCTGATGGGAGATGGAGGATCAATCACAGTGTCAGTGCTTCCGGATTGAGCAGCTTCCTCTAATTTTTTCTTTCTCTTCTCATCGATCAACTTGTTTTCTAAATATTCACAACCCCCATGAGACAACATGTGAGGGGCAGTGTTTTATTTCTAGATAGCCTGTGCCTTCTTTCGCACATCCTGTACAAATTAATCATTACTAAAAGTTATCATTACAATGTATAACAGTAATTCAATTTAAAGTTTAAAACAATAAAAATCACAAACTTACCTCCCACGAAGGGTCTCTACAGGTCTGACAAAATTGGGCCCACTTCTCCTTGCTAATGTTGTACTTTTCGCATACAGTGTCGTCAACACTTTCCTTGTCGGCTGCAAGTGCCCATTTCGATGTTAAATTGTCTCCATCGCTCCCCCACAGTCTGCAGTATTTTTTTTTGTCCTCAGATCAGATGCTTCAGGGATATCAAATTCAGCCTTACAAACAGAAAATTACATTCTATTGTTACTAAATTACAATTTCATTGTCAATGAACAAAATGAAAGATTTAAATAAAATACCTGAATATCCTCCCATATCAAATCCTTCTGAGCAGCAGGGACTTGTTTCCAATTCTCGTATGTGACATCCACCTTATCATGAGTGACGATCCCCAAATATGTTCTTAACTTCTTTATGTGGGGACCGTCAGCTCTCTGCCCCAACTGGTCTAGTCGCCAATGATCTTAGCCGTGTGGCTTTTCTTGTCTGCTTCAAGGTAGATGGCAACTGCGAAGAAAAAAACATTAGTAATTTAACATTATCGCAAAACTAAATAACTTATGTAAATGAATGGACTGAAATGAAATACATAATAAGAAAATTACATTAGACGAGGTTAATTAATTATCCTTCATCATGATCATTACGATTAGCATGAACATCGTCAGCTTCTTCTTCTTCGACGATGTTAGGCAACATTAGTATGGACAAAGGACTAACATAAGTATCAATGTATTAATCATCATCTTCAACATTAACACCAATTCTTTTCCCATGTAGAACCATTGACCACCTTTCATCACAGGGGTCTTGAACATAAAATACTTGTTTGGCTTGTTCTGTCATGATGAAAGGGTCATTCTAGTAAGCGAGTTTCTTTAGATCTAGCAACGTAAATCCTACATCATTGGTCTGCACACTGGTGTTGCTGTCAACCATTTCAATTTGAAAACATAGATAATAAATTTGACATAGTTAAGCTCCCAAATTTCTTCAATGAAACCAAAGTAAGGGATGGAAGCTACACGGGGATTTTCATCATGTACACTAGCGAAGTGTTAAGATTTAGCCCTTAGGATGACCCCATTGTTTTGCATTGTACTTTTTCTCGTATTGTGCTTTTGTATAGAAGGAATACTTGTTTATATCGTATCTTTGCCAAGTTATAACATTTCTTTTAAGCCTATCTGCTAGTTTTCTTAACGTTTCAGAAGCATTATCATCAGCAAAGATTGTATCTTTAAACCAATCTAGGAAAGTCTTGTTATGCTTTTTCAAGACCTTGTTCTTCAACATTTTTGGATTACTTTCCTTCACTAAACCTTCATGGCGATGTATGTATGGCAAAACTTCATTACTGTTATTCAACACATACAAATGAGCTTGTTGCAAATCTTCTATAGTTGGAGTGATAACATATAGTCCTCTTGAACCCTTTCCTCCTACTCTTTCTTCATGCCGAGACTCAGGAAGCCCAACAGGTTTAGCTTTCTCAATGTACCCTGAACAAAATTCAACGGCTTCTTCTGCAATGTACCTTTCAACAATAGATGCTTCCGAACAATGTAGATTCTTGGTATATCATTTTAAGATCTTCATGTATCGCTCAACTGGGTACATCCACTGCAAATAAATAGGACCACAACATTTGATTTCTCTGACCAGATGAACAATTAAGTGAACCATGATATCAAAGAAAGCAGGAGGAAAATACATCTCCAACTGACACAATATAACATTTTCCAACTCATCTAACTTCACAGGATCAAGGACTTTGCTACATATGGCATTGAAGAAAAAGCACAGCCGAGTTATGGCAAACCTGACTTTGTTAGGCAAAATGTCTCGTATGGCCACGGCTCAGCTAGATCTTGACAAGTATTCAAACCATCTTTCGTCTTGCCTTGAATGTTAAAAAGCATCCCAATGACACTATCACATACATTTTTCTCCACATGCATAACATCAATACAATGTCTAACATCTAGATGAGACCAGTATAGAAGATCAAACAAAATCGACCTCTTCTTCCATATGCAAGTCTTACTTTTTTTCCTTCTTTTGGGTCTTTCCAAATATAGTATTCAGGTGTTGAACCCACTGGAAGACCTGGTCACCAGCTAATGGTATTGGCGCAGTTTCATGCTCTTGACTTCCATTAAATGCGTTTTTCAATCACTTGTAAGGGTGATGAGGTTTTAGAAAACGTCGATGCCTAGTGTACACTATTTTTCTACCATGTTTAAGTTGTATGTAGCTTGTGTCTTCTTCATAGATGGGGCATGCATAATGGCCCTTAACATTGTAACTGCTCAAATTCCCATATGCTAGAAAGTCATTAATGGTACAAAAAAGCATTGCATGTATTTGAAAAGTCTCATTCTGAAACCCATCAAACACTAAAACCCCCTCGTCCCACAACTTTGTCAAGTCTTCAATCAACAGACTTAGATAAACATCGATGTCATTTCCTGGCTATCTTGGGCCCGATATCATCATAGACAACATCATGTATTTTCTCTTCATGCACAACCAAGGAGGCAAATTGTAAATTACTAGCAAAACTGGCCATGAACTGTGTTAAGTGCTTAAACTGGCATATCAATTCAGTCCATCACTAGCTAGTCCAAGCCTAAGATTTCTTACCTCTTTGCCGAAATCCAGATACAAACAATCAATCTTCTTCCACTGGGAGGAATCAGCCGGATGACGGAGCATTCCATCATAGTTTCTACCATTTGCATGCCATGTAAGGTCTTTTGCATCGTCTTCATTAGCAAACAAACGCTTAAACCTTGGAATGATGGGAAGATACCACAATACCTTCGTTGGGGGGCCCTTTTTTGAGTTTTTGTCACTACTACACTCGTCATCATCCTTCACTTTGAACCGTGATACCCCACGCCTAGGGAAGTTGGGCATTTCTTGAAATTCATGTCTGTACAGTATGCAATCATTTGAGAAAGCATGAATCTTTTGATACTCCATACCCATTGGACACAAAATCTTCTTGGTCTGATAGTAACTTTTAGGCAACGTGTTTTCCTCTAGAAGCATATCGTGCACTACTTGAAGCAGTGAACTAAAGCTTTTGTCACTCCACCCATATTTGGCCTTCACATTAACCAAACTTAACACCGCCACCAATAGCGTCAAGGAATTCTTGCACCCTAGATACAAAGGCTTCTTTGAATCAGTTTGCAATGTATCATACATAGAGGCATGTGCTTGCTGAAAAGACTCTTTTCCAAGATCACGAATCATATCCTCTAAGTGATCTCCCATTTCTACATCAAATGGTTCAGATTGAGACACCCTCTGCATGTCTGTCAATTCACCATGCCATATCGATGTCGTGTAATTCTTCTTAATCCCATCACACAACAAATGCTCCCGTATGTCGTCCAGTATTTGTCATCTTCCGTTTAAACAATTGATGCAAGGACAAAAATATTTTCCATCCTCATTCGGTCGACTTCTTTCAGAAGCAAAATGCAAGAACTGATCAATGCCTTCCTCATATGCAGGGCTCATGCGACTTTCGTTCATCCAAATTTGATCCATCTAAATAATAACTCAGTGATACTCACAAAGTTATTCCATGCATCAAAATCTCACTTTTTCATTATAGGTGTGGCCTTATCCCATTCAAGAAGACATTTTTTATGGTAGCTTGATACGTCAAGGTTAAGTCTCTTTTGTTAAATTTAACAAAATTTTGACAGCATTTTGCATTGGTCTCCAAGTACATGACATGAAATCGATGAGATTAATTCCCCGATAATTAAGTATGCACTTAGAGAACAACTAGAAATGCATTGTACCAAAATTTTATCAAATTGAACAAAAAAATCTTAACCTTAACGCATGAATCTACCATAAAAATTTGAGTCTCCCCAAACTGTCCAAGCGGACAATTCAAGATTCAATACAACGATTAATGTAAACTATCCGCAAGAATCATTGTATTCAATCCCGGGAATCTAAGGTTCACTCATGATAAACATTAACTATATGCACAACAATATTCATTAATCACATAAAACAACGTAAAAAAAGGACATGGTTTGCATTCGTACATGTGATAATGCTCACTAACAGTCTCCAACAATGAATATCGTGACTGACGATGCAAACAACAAAATGATTAGTGTCTCTGAGCTTATGCTGTAGCAAACAAGGGTTCAGTCTATTATTGCTCAATTGTCATTAATACTCTACCTACCATGTAACATAATTGTGGGAAAGCAGACTATGTCTTACAATAGTCGTGTAAACTTATGTACAGAAAGCTTCTAAATTAAAAAGCCCATTTGCATGGACATCCATGATATAATACTTCTCAAACAAATTCTCACCATTAAAAGTAAGCAAGAATTAAAATCATAAGCAGCTTCATGGAGATCACGGCATAAGTGCTTATCTAATTAAGACTCAATAAGATCTATACAATGTTTCTTATTCCTAAATATCTCCTTAATTGGATTCATATTTATATCCCTCGGCATATGATAATAGCCAATGGAAGTTTTTCATCTACATCAACACTCCTTAATGATCTGATTAGAGAGGGAGTTGTTGTATTTAATTCAATAAGAAATATGATTTCAAAATTGCTTATCTATCAAAAGTTGAAAACATTTCCAACATGTTTACCATAACACAGTTTTTGCTAATTGGGCTAGTAATTAGTAAATGCTTTTTAATTAAAATGTAAGGTGAATATAGTAGCAAAAATACATATCAAAGACTAGAATTTGAAACTACTAATCAAGGTGAAACAACTCTACATCAGTACTTCTTGGTAATAATCTAGTTTGGGTGGATTATTGATTGTTCAACTGAAAATAGATGTTAGGAAAAGTTGCTATTGTTAAATAGTGTACAATGTCAGTAATTATCCAATAGCACACAATGGCAAATTGTCCAGCAGCACTAATTAAAAGAAAAGGAACTAAGCAACACTAATTAATTTGATTTTTAATTTTAAAAAACACACTTTAATTATCACTATTATCATCATTTTCGTATGACTACCATTAGCAGGCCCAGCTGGCCCACTCATGACTCAACAACTTCAGCTGGAAACATGTGAAACAATATTTTTCGAACCCTTCATCACATCTAAGACATTGACGTATTTGAAAAATGAAATCCCAAAAGAGCAGTCCATTAAGAAATTGATCAAAGTTCTTTTCATCAGTCCAACTAGCAGTGGAAATTCTACATTCATTTTTAAAAAGAGAAAAAACATGCAATAGAAGCTTTTAAAAGAATGAGAATGGTATACAAATGCCTAAAGGGGATAAAAGAAAATCAAGTTCAATGCATACAAACTACACAATTCTTTACTGGCATAAATAATCATTCCCTCTGACTAACAAAATTTGTTGCCAGTCATTGCATTACTTACTTTTATGGTATTGGTCCAATAACAAGCTTGCTGATATCAACTAGGCATTAATCTTCAACTAATAACTTAAACTTCTAGCTTAGTTGGTTTGGTCCTTTGATGGTTTTCGTGTATATTGACTAACTGTCCTAAGATGTTGAGCATGGTTAGTATAGATACATTTCCATTTGATATGACCCTACCTACTTCAAATTAATAACTTAACCATCCAATTTTCTCACTGCCTATTAAAGCTTAACTTGTAAATTAACATAGAGAAATATGATAATAATAACTGCTACACGTGTCGCTTTCTTCATACCTAACTAACCGTGTGACCTAAAAGTAAGTAGTACCCAAACGAAGCTCCAGATCCAAATCATAACCTATAGGCAAACCTATCTCCAAGTCTATCCTAAGAATCTTTCCATTCTTCAACATTTTGCACCCATCATGATGAGGCTGAGTTGTTGTTAGGGTCAAGATTAAGGTTGTGCCTTATAGGTCCAGCAGCTTGACCTTGAACTTCATGAATTGAGGGTGATGACTGCCTCAACCTTGGTCTATCCCTCCTATGAACATTCATGTGTCCACCAAGTGCCTGAGCAGACTTAAACTCCTTTCTACAAAAGCTGCAAGTGTATGATCTTGGTGGCCATGGGAAGCCATTCACGTAGTCCTGATATGCAATATTATGTTTCCCAATTCAGAATTATCATTTATCATCCATTCTTGAAAGGGCTCCTGAGATCTTGTTTTTCAAGACCAGGTTTATACATAACTTCAAACTAGTGCCTCAAAAGCTTGGACAACCAATATTGTCGATTAGTTGTGGTAATTCTTTGGTGGAGCAGGTGCTTCAAGCCAATTTTCCATAGTCTTTATCCATTAAGGCAAAGGAAGCTTCTTACTCCTTTAACATCCTAAGAAATCGACCATTCTAGGACAGCTTGAACTCTAGAATGATCAATTTCCATAGTCTTTATCCATTAAGGAAAAGGAAGCTTCTTACTCCTTTAACATCCTAAGAAATCAACCTATACATTGTCAAAGAAAACTAACAAATGCTTCAATAATAATGGCCTAAATATTGAATTCGTGGTGGATTGGAAGCTGGAGGTCCAAATGGCATGGCAAGGTACTTATATTGCCCCTCATGTGTGCAAAAAGCAGTTTTGTGAGTATCCTCATCTCTCACACTTATTTCATGGAAACCAGATTTTAAATTCATCTTAGAGAAAGATGTGACCCGTGCAACTAATCCAACAACTCATTTATGGTAGGCATAGGTCATTTGTCTAATAGAGTGACCTTCTTCAACACCTTAGCTGGTATCACTAGAATAGAAAACAAGTGAAAAAAAAAAAGAGTAACCTTATTGCACGATGATGACATGATAGTTGGATCTACAAGGTGGTAGTCCCTTGGCCCTTGCTATTATAGAAAAAAAGAGTGATGCTTGTGAAGGATATGCTCTAGTTCTCCTCTATAGGAAGAACCTTGGTTGTATTATCATTGACAAGAACAAGGTGTTCTCACCAACTATTCCATGTCTCATATTATTCGATGCGAAGCTGTAGTTTGGTTTATATCTAGAACTTAATACCCCTTAAGTGTAAAAGTATTGCGACCATTATCCTGAAAACTTGTCCTCTTCTTTCTCCAATTTTTGTAGTCTTGCATAAGGTCTCCAATAACTCAACCTCTAGAATGATATTCACTCCTCCAAAATACAATACATATGCATCTACCACTATATTGTGCCTCACTCCTAACCTTGTCCTCAATAGCTTCAAATACCCCTGACTCTACCCTCTTCCTTATATAACAGACAAAAAATTTATTCTCTCTATATAACTAACTCCCCCTTTCTGTTAATACTTCTTATAGTGAATTATGGGCCCTGGTTAGCAAGTTGAAACTTCGGTCACTAAATCGGCCATATGAGATTCATGGCCTTGTTAAAAAGCCACCATCTACTAACTCTTTTTTATAATAGTAACAATGACGATTCTCATGCATCTATCCTAATTTGTTACTAAGTTGATCCTAGTGGGTTTACACTTCAATTTTAGTGACTTCCCTGGGAAAAGAAAACATAAGTTTAATGTAAAGTTCTTTTTATGCCTACACATTATTAAACAATATATATATATATATATATATATATATATGAATTTATGTTAAAGAGACACATAACAGAACCATGCTATACGGCCACATAACCAAGATTTCAAGGGATCCTCTAAAAAACCAATAACAAAACTTGTTAAGGGAATTAACAAATAGCAGAATTTTTATTTAAAAAATACAGAGAGCAAATACAAAACAGAGCCATGCTATACTACCATATGTTTAGTGAAATGTTAGAGAAGAAAAGAATAATTTTACCTGCAATATTCCTTTTGTGGATGAAAGAAATAGCAAGTACAACTCCTAAAGCTACAGCAACGGAGGTTCCAATAATTATTTTGGAGCTCTTCTTGCTCTTGATAGATTCTTCACAGTTGAATTTGATCAAATAAAATAGAAATGGTTAAAGTCCACATTGAAGGATCAAGATTAAATTCTCAAAGATTATGTATTTTGATTTACATTTAAGTTTAACACAAGGCTTACCTTTGGTGAAGGAGCAAAGACTGGTTGTGGCTTAAGTTCTACTGATGGTGGCGGTGTAACTGGGGTTGCAGGCTTACTTGGTTGTTCTTCGTGCAAAGAAATAAAAAAACAAGAACAATGGTTACCTATGATTGTTCATAAATGTTTGAGGAAACATACCAAATAATATTTCTACATGTAACAAAAACACTATGCATGTATTCTATGAGAACTGAAATTTGTGTTGTGATCCACTATCTCAACCATGGACCTAACTCTCAAGCCAACATTCCTTCTCATGTGCAAAGCAGGAACGCCAAATTGGTTCACCCTAGATCCGCTGGGAATGCGGATCATAGGGTTTGCCAGGATTGATTCCTTAGGCTTATATAGAAAACCAGACCAACAATAATCCTTAGGAATTCAGCAGACGAAGTAAGATCAAAGGAAAATTATTCTCCAAAAAATTCACCTTTACATTGAAATCCTATTGCAACCAATTAAAATTCATACTAGATAGTGCTTCATGAACAACAACACAAATAATAATTACTAGAACAAAGGGGTCACTGCTAATAGGCTCACTCACCTCTGATATAGTGTAAATCAAAGGGCCTGAGCCTAGTCTCAGGGTATCTAAAGCTTGAAACAGTCAAAGTACAACTTTCCTAAATAGATCACATGTAGGTTGCGACCAACTAAGGGAATTTAAAAGCTTAGTTTAAGGGAATTTATAACTAAGGGAAGTTAACATAATGGCAAGCACAAGCAAAACTTACCCTGTGATTGCGAGTACAAAGAAGAGCAAAGAGTGCTTTGGTGCCAATGAAATGGCTGCAAGGAAAGCAACGAACGTCATTCAAAGACAATGGCAGTGACGACATGAATTTTTCCGAAGCAAGAAAACTTACCAGGACACGGCGATGAGCATCATAGCAGACACAACCAGAGCGCGGCGACGACCTAAGGGTGGCTTTGCGAGACTGAGCGTGGGGGGTCAGGGACAATGGCAGTGACGAGGGTGGGTTTGCGAGACTGAGCATGAGCAGAGAAAAGGGTTTTGGGTTTTTAATTTAAGTAAAAACACAACATCGGTTTTTTTTAAAAATCGATGTTAACATAACCCCGTTAACATTGGTTTTATCAAGAACTGATGTTAACATGACCCCGTTAACACCGGTTTTGTCAATACCGATGTTAATAAACTCGTCTTATTTACAAGTATGCCACCGCGTTTGTGTTAACATCGGTTTTGTCCAAAACCGATGTTAACCTAGCAATGTTAAATGTATAATTTCTAGTAGTGATAACATGACTATATATATTTGAAATCTTTGAACAAAGTTTTAAATTTGATAACCCATTTTTTAACCTTTGAAATATAAAACAACATTAAAAGATATAGAGCAATGAAATATATAGTTGAGCAAGTGTTCAAGAAAAAAGCTATTGTGCATTATCAAATATTATTTTGTACTAGAGAATTAATTATTTGCAATTTCCATGGAAAAATCAGAAGAATTAATAAAGTCACTCATTATTGTTTGGCTAGAGTTGATTCTTGAATCCTCTGCAAATTCATGCGGATATAAAGAAGAATGTCTCTTTCAAGCATCTCCACTACTTTGTTCATAGAGGGGTGATCATTGGGTTTTAACTGTATACACCCAAGTGCAACTATGATCATCTTCTTTGCTAGTTCCTTCTCATCCTCTATGACATCTTCCATTTCTATATCTTTCTCTTTTCCAAGTTGATCATAAATCTAAAATGGAAAGTAAAGTTGGCTTGAATGCTCTGCATGAGGATCTAGGTTTTTCCTCTTGCTTGCCATCTCCATCAAAAGCATCCCCAAGCTGTAGACATCAGCCTTATGGGATATTCCTCCACTATTTTTATAAAATTCTAGAGCTATATACCCAATTGTCCCTATTGCTAACGTCATAGTGACAATGCTATTATCTATTGGATATAACTTTGCCAACCCAAAGTCAGATGCCTTTGGGGTGAATTTTTCATCGAGTAGCATGTTGTGGGGCTTGATATCAAAATGCAAAATCCACAACTCACACCCATGATAGAGACAAGCAATCCCACGAGCTACTCCAATTGATATATCATATATTTGCTCATAGCTTAAATGTATGCTTCCATCTTTGGAAAAAATAAATTTGTCAAGGGATCCATTAGGCATGAATTCATAAAAAAGAGCACGTTTGGAATCCTCAGCACAAAATCCAATTAGTTGTACTACATTCTCATGATGTATTCTTCCAATTGTTGCAACTTCACTACCAAAGTCGTGTCCATTACCTTTCGATTTACTCAACATTTTTATTGCTACACAAGGCCCATTATGCAAATTTCCCTTAAACTCGGAATAATAACCTCCTTCCCTTAATTTGTCCTTGAAACCTCCAACCATCTTCTTAATTTCCTTGTATGAGTATCCAATAGGCATGAAGTTATTTTGTTCTAGATAGGTTTCAATGTATTTGTACATTGACACATTTTTTTCCGCCATTTGTATACCAACAACACAATAAACAATGGCACTCCAAAACAAAAATTTGACTACCCATACTATACAAATAGTCATGGCAAAATCTGCAAGAAATTGAGTGAATAATTAGCTTAATAAAGAATCATTTGATTACACTGTATATTAGTCAATTATTTTAATTATTATCAATATTTTGAAGTAAAATACTAAAATACTAATACAAATAATATGACATGTAAATATTAGAATCCTTTAGATGAGTAATCAATTAAGTCACTATGACATGTAGTAAAGACTAAAACAGTAATTTCAACAACAATAATATCAACCTAATTAGGACATTTTAATTTTCAAATTTCAATATATGAAAGCAAATAGACTATTATAAGCCAAATTTCAAAACAACAAATATGATGAATTATTTGTACATAATTATTTTTTTTCAAATAATAATAATATGAATAAAGTGTAAATAAGGTGAGTTTCCATCACTTTTTTTAAATACTTCTATGTTTAAGAACTCTCTAAACACATTCCCGAATAACATTAACATATGAAGACAAAATAAAATTTTCAAACTAAGTGATTTCAAGGTGCTCAAATATAACCGAACTAAAAAAAGGTGAAAAAAGTTATCGAAGTCATTTTTTTGTCATCTAAAGTCTTTATTTTTTTACCTGTGTAAATTAATCCAGATAGCCATAAAAGTAAAGGAGCATATCACTTACACATATAAGTTCATTGCCTTCTTTTTATTTTACTAGTAACCATAGTTAATTAGTAAAAAAATTATATAAGTTTTGAACTCAACTCATAAAATTTCAGCATGACTTACTTTCTATAATTAGAGACTTCCAAAAGTCAACTTCCATTGAAAATTTCAAAATTAGTCACTACAATATTTTAATATATATGAGAAATTACCAAGGGTATCATATTAAAAATTCTTATAAATATTTAAAAAAGTTAAGCAAGATAAGTTCTAATACAATAATGCTAAACACATTTAATTGTTATTGAGCTTCTTGTTATGTTGTATGTTTCATGATCACCCAATTGTTCTACAATCTTGAACATTCCATCCTTAGCATGTTATCCTAAATAACTATGGGAATACTCAAAACAAACATCAAATAACTAAAAATATAATCACACAAAAACTCAAAAGATTCATCCTATGAATGTTATGTAAACACTCATAAATCAATAAACATTTAATTAAACATGATTCTTGAACATAAGGCAAGACAAGTAAAGTTATTCATCTGAAAGTCAATTAGTCATGAAATAACACGTGACATGCATCACAATATCATGCTGGCACCCCAAAAGTCAAGGAAGCACTAGAAGTCATGCACTAGAAATTAATGAATGTGCAAGTAACTAGTCATAGGATTTAACATCAAAAGCTTAGTGGTTAGTTGTGAACTTGGTTATACAATGGTTCTACCATTATACCATTATTTTAATCTATTTTCTCTAAGACTCCCCTTCTTAGAATTAATGATCTTATTCTTAACAGCGTTAGACCGCCAAGAGATAGTGCATCTTTCCCTTAGCTTGCAGGTTATAACTCTTGACCTACAATTTACCCTCTCCTAACCAATCTCTAAAGAAATTGCATCGCTTTTAGCTTGTCCCACTCAAGGCTCAAGAAGCATGATTGGTTCATATTATTTAGTTCCTTTAATCTCCCTTAGGCATAGTTAGCTCTAGAGGTATTACTGTAAACATTTCATTAACTTTTATCTAATTTAAATGTAAACTAAGGACATGCAACAAGGTATTATAAATACATTACGACAAAGCACAAATAAATAATATTATGAATTTATTTGTTAGCAAATGCTCACAATATCTCTCATACATATGCAATTATATTATTTGCAAAATAAAAAATATATATTTGTCCCCTGTTTGCTTTACATGTACTATAGAGACAAGAATCATGGCAAACAATTTTTTCCCATCATTATAAATAATCAAAGATATGTTCAATCACAATCAATAATTAAATCATAATCAACAACATAGGACAACCCTTGCACACTAGAGAACATTTCAATAAAGTAATTAAGGAAATGGGTTTATCCCTCATAGAGATAGCAACCCTCATAGGAAAATTCAAAAACATGCAAGGCTATCCAACAAGTAATAGAAGTAACAAGTTGAATCAAACACTCAAAACATGTGGCAATTTAAAAATAGGAGATTTTAGATTTTTCACATAATATCATTACCGAAATCTCCTCTAATATCATAAGTCATTCCTCTACTTCAATCAAATGTGAGTTGCCACGAAAATTTGATAAATCGTTCCCACGAAATCCAAATAACCCCACATATTAAGGATTTGAAGACACTATCGCTCCAGCGACAACTTCCCCATTTCCCATCTGATGAATAATCTATGTTTTCTTTTGCATAACTTTGACCACCTAATCCAAAGCTATATATGGAAAGCACCTCACTCGTTATTCCCATTATTAGTTCCAATGAATTTGCACACTGCCCCTCAGATATTAGATTGATCAAGTACAATACCCAAGGATTAGTAGGCATACCACCCCTCATATATTGGGTTGATCAGTCCCAATATCTAAAAGATTAGTATCTTACATTTATGGTTCTAATAAACAGTCCTATGTGCCCATATTTTATTTTTTGTAAACGAATCCACTACTAAAATTTGATTTAGGATCAAACTACTATGATACCATAAATGTAACACCCTTTGATTACAATAACAACCTGTAATAAAAATATACATTAAAATGTCCATAAAATAAGAATTTAGAAATTTTAATGGTTCAAAGTACTTTAAATATTATAATAAATGAGTCCTTATGTATGTATAAATAAACAACTTTATTCTCAAATATGGGCATCTACAAAGTTTAACTAATAATGAACTAAGTCTTCAATTCTCCTTTATCTCAAAAGTTTTTCCTTGAACTCTGAAAACAACACTTTTAATGAGACAATATTCCTAGTGAATAACATAAGTTCTAAAAGAGTTCTCAAATAGTGTTGTTCTTAGTTGGCGCGGTAACCGGAGAATCCAACCATGATATCCACAAAATTAAATTAAAAAGACTTAAATATGTTAGAGATCCCTGAAATATACCTGAATTTCGTAACTGATCCCTGAAAAAGTTTTGATTCTCGTTGGGTCTCTGAAACTTCAAGAGTTTTGTGGGAGATCCCTGTCGTTAGTCTCCGTCCAAAATGTAATGATGTGGTTGTTAGTTGGACACGTCAGTAATATGTATACGAAGCCACGTCAAAGGTATCAATGACATGACATGGCACCTGGATTTTTTTAATTTTTATATTTAATTTTTAAAAAAAATCCCGCACCCATTTTTCTTTTTTTCCCCTTTCTTCTTCCCCTCTTCTCTTCTTTCCTCATTGTTTCTCCTTCTCCGGCAACCCCAAAACACCAAACACCACATTTGTCCAAGTTGAAACCTCCTTTGTATAAGCCAACCCCAACCACACAACAACAATAGCTTGAAACCCAAACCCTACATAATCAAAATTTGAAATCCAACACCACTACCACCACAAACAACAATAAGGAACTCGTCCTTGGCTCCATCAAATTCAATATTGTATGTTTCGAACATCGATTACTCCCTCACGAACTCAGACCTTCACACGCTCTTCTCCACCTTTGGCCATATCGCACATGTCACTATCACAGAGCCACGTGCGGAGCCGCGGGGCTCACAGTCGAGCGGCGGGAGGATGGAGTTGGGGACAAAGGCTTGTAGTGGCCGCGAAGGTGGGGCCGAAGTTGACGACATCGAGGAAGCAGGGTGAAAATGGAAGGTGTGGTACTTGTGCATGTGGACGTGGGAGTGGTGGTGATCGGAGGAGGGGGAGGCGAGTAGGAGGAAGATGCAAGGAGGGAAAAAAGAGGAATCGGTGGAAATTGAATTTGGGTTTTGGATTTGGGAAGAGAATTGGGAGAGAGAGGACAGGGAAGAGGTGACGGAGAATTTGCACACGGTAGGGCGGAGGGGGGGAGCAGCGGGCGAAGAACCAATCGAGGAAAGGAGGGAGGTGGGGAGGATGGTGTCGATGGAATCATGGAAGGACGAGGAGGAGAGGAAGCCAATGATGGTGGCCAGGAGAGTGGCGGAGGAGGAGGTGTCATCGTCATCTTCAACGGTGTAGTTCACATGTTTGGGGGTCGGACGTGACTTCATACGTGTATCACTAACGTGTATCACTAACGTGTATCATGTTTTGGATGAAGACTAATGACAAGTATCTCCTATAAAACTTTTGAAGTTTCAAGGGCCTAATGAGAAGCAACAAATTTTCAGGGATCAGTTTTGAAATTCAAGTATATTTCAGGGATCTCCAACATATTTAATACAATTAAAAATCATATATACACACTTATAAAGCAACCATACAAAATTATTCACTCAATGAAAGAACACTCTAGTAAATAAACACCAACACTTCACTGCACTCAATTCTTGAACAAACAAATATCACGGACACAACTCATTGATTCCCAGAATCACTAGACATAATTCTTTGGTTCCCATAATTGGTGTGGATTTCAGATTCTTGAAAGGGTCTATGAGCTCATATCCATGTAATAGTGTCCCACAACCTTCCCCATCATAGAGGAGGTATCTAGAATCTCTTCCCATCCTAGATGGAGGTATCTATTATCTCATCCTTATCCTAGATAGAGGTATCTCGTATTTCTTCCCTGTCTCAGATGGAGGTATCTCATGCGTATCGAATCCTAAAATAAAATATACACTACCTCCACTTCCTAGAAGATGATGATTGATTCACACATAATTAGAAAACATCATTCTAGATAATTACCAAATAAATACTCTAATTCTATACACACTAATAACTCACAAAGTCATACCCCAAATTATAACATCATATAAGTCAATAAATAATTAACTATGAGATTCTCTTTGTTTCTTCTTTCTTCTCAATCCTATATAATCTACTAATTTTCTATTATCTGAAAGAAATCATTTATAAAATTCTACAAGAAAAGAATTGTCTATCCTTATATAAGTACAAGAGTATATGATTTAAGATTGAGTTACTTGAGATATATTTTCAATAGATTTGGCTAATAAAAACTTTCTTTATCTTTTTTACTCTATTATCCAGATTTATCTAATTATTAACATGATCTATTATTTTATTTTCTTTCAAGATATATTAAGATAAAACATGATAAGACTTAAAAATCGTTCTCAATGATCACCAATTCAAATATAACAAATACCTTCACAATAATAATCTTTTAATCATGTTAATTATTATATGAAACTGCTATACTTTCTTTTATAATTATTAAATAGTCTAAGAAATTCTTATATCAACCACCTGATCTTTTTGATGGTAAAATTATTATTTAACTCAATTAGTTTTAAATAAAGTATTTAAAAAAATCATACTTTTTTAATTCAATTATTTCAATAAAATTTAATATATCATAATACAAGCATTCCAAATATATATATATATATATATATATATATATATATATAGACACACATAACTATATATCATCATAATTATAATCATTTTAATTCAAATAAATTCTTATACTAATAATTTTTATATTAAAATTAATAACAATAATTATAATAAAATTTTAGGATGCTACACCCAACATTAGTAATATGGTTAAATAAGCTTTTCAGTAAAAAAAAAATTAAAAACTAAATGTTCTAGTCTAGGGTTCCTGGTGGGGATTGAGGTTCACTTTTAGAGCATAAGGTGTATTCTCATTTGTCCTATCTTGGTGTTTGCCTTATATAGGGGCTCCACGAGGCAATCCTATCAAAACTTTCCTAATATTATAGGGATAAGATATGATAGGATATATTCAAGATATAACAAGATTTTACACTATATGATTAGATATGCCACTGTTATATATCAAGCATGACAGTAAGTTATTGGGTTAGTCTGACCTAATACCGACCAAAGGATACACAACCCCTCAAGTTTGAGTGCATAACACAAAGAGGCTAAAAGCAACAAGGGATTGACATGGCACCGCCCAAAGGGTATGCTAACTAATTAAAATGCATTACTCTTAGTAAAACATCAATATGGTTCTTAAAATTGATACTATCCATCAAATTAGTTTGTAACATTGCAAAAGTAGTAAATTTGATTTCTAATGGGCAAATATTAATCAATTTGGGTGTATGTTGGTACATAGGATATAAGTCAATTTCTTCTTTAACATCAGTAGTGGGCATCTAGAACAAAATTAAAGTGACTAATGCTTGTCAAAATTGAAAACTATATTCATGTTTTACATCTGTTTTTTTTTATTAATCAATTTTAATTACAAAGTCGTTATCTTGTTTTTGATCTGGTTCCTATTTTCAAATATTTGTAGAATAAATAGAGAAAGAAGTTGTTTTTACTATTTCTTGTACGAATTTTTTAAAATAGAAAACAAATTAAAAATAAACTGGCAATTTTGTAATTAAAAAGTAGAACAAAAGAATTAAAACAATAACACTTTCTCAAAGTAAACAAGCCCTAAATTATCGTTTTAATCTATAATGGGTCAAAATAAATGATAATGCCAATAATAAGGATGGATTGGATGTTTCACTTTTATTTGTATGTTTCTACTCATCTATATTAAATACCTTTGCTCATACACACTTTTATTTCTTATTTTCAGTTAATTGGTTCAATCAATAAGTTTTGACCTTTTTGCTAAGCTAACTGTTATTTTCTCTATAACAATTTTCAGTTATGATTAGGTAGTTGTTAGCTTGTTGGTTGTAGAGGCTATAAGTAGGTTAATCTTCATAGTTTCTAGTGAGATTCCAAATATCATTGTATTTTTTTTCTTTCTCTTATATCATTGTGAGAAAATTTGTAATTGAGTTGAAAGATATGTTGCATAAGGCCACAAAGGCCTAAGACTTAACATTTGGATTTGTGACTTTTGAGGGGATGGAGTGCTCACTCTCGTGTTACCATTTTCAAGATTCGATGTCAAGCATGAGGCTGGCTCTCCAAATTTTGATTGATAAGATTGACTCATGGTGGGAGCACAATGATGCGCTTCATGTTGATCGTTTCTACATCTACCTCTGTTATTGTCTAGTGTCGGTGGATGCACTAGAGATTAGGCCCCCTATGGTTGATCTTTATGTTTGGTGGACCTAGTCCAAATCATCTTATTACCATTTTTTTGTGCGCGTGCATAGGTTGTCATTCCATCCAAGTCTACCCCGCCACCTGTGGATAATGAGATGTCTTTTGTAGGATCTGACTATTCATCTAATGACTCTAAGGCTACTCTCCCTGCTTCAATTTCTCCATGGTCAATGTTACCTAAGCCTCGTGCACTGCTATCTGGGCCTCTTCGCTTATCTTTGACCTAGGCGGATTCCCGTAGGGTGGCACCACCCATGGTGAACTTGGTAGACCTTGTGTCTAAGAATGGAAAAGAGGATTCTAAGGAGGATACGTCTAGCAAGAAGGATCCATCAATGGAGGAGGACCTATCTATGGATGAGAGGGCCTAGTGACGGAGCTGGAGCTGATGGAGGAAGACTCTACATAGGATTCTTCTTATGGATCTTGTTAGAAGGCCGTGTACATCTTACTATACTTATTTTGAGTACAGTTGACTTGAGCTTGGGTATAGGTGAATGCTATAAGTCTTATATTTTCCACTTATGTGTATTTTAGGATGAATAGACCTAGGCTAAGACCTTTCGTATTATTTAGTCACCATATGCTTTATATCTCTTTTCTTAATACATTAGGACTGTATATGCTACTTATTTCTTCCACCAAGACACTTACACATTGCTACTTATTATCACTTATGAAACTTATTTATGTACATATTGTGTTCATGGAGGTTCACTTGTTTATCCATATTTATTACTTGAGAACATATGGTTTATTTATGCTACAAATGATTCACGTTTACTTACTGACACGTGGTTTCATTATGTCATGTGTTTACAACGAGAAAATTATGTATGTTTCTAAAATGGAAACGAGTTTGAGAAATTTATATAAAAAGTTTTTATTTTTCACAAAATTTCCTTTACTTCATCTATCCTTATTAAGTGGTATGAATGTCATTGGAACGAACCATTTTAATAAAGGATAAGAAAGGGTTATTTTATATATCTATCTAAGCCCATATTTTAGGGCGTTGTCTCTTGTATCACCCCAGCTACTTTTAGGATCATTGATTGTCCCCACAAACACACATGAGACTTTTCAACGTGGTTTGTTCTCACTCACATGATTTTCAAGAAAAATTCTCTAAAGGTCACCCATCCCAAAATTTCTCCAAGCCAAGCACGCTTAATTGTTGAGTTTTTAAGTAATGGGCAACCAAAAAGTAGATGCATCTTGTTGTCATAGGTAATACCAATTAATTCTTTTAATTCATCGTCAACTATAAAGTCACATACTTGCAAAACCTTTAGATTCATCTCATTTGGGTGTGTATTCATTTCAAATTCAAATCCCTCCTATTGGAAGCCTGCCAGGAGCTACTCCTTGTCTGAGTCACAACTTTTTTGCACTGGCGACTACTCCTTAGCTTTTTCAGCATCTAGGATGTTACATGATGATGTAGAAATGTGGCGCAACCATGGGATTAAAATAGATAAATGTGTGAAAGTGTATGTCAAGGCTCTAATATCGAAATCCAGCATCCCAAGATATCCATATAGAGTCCAAAATAATGAAATCACTTAAAGAATGTGTCCTTCCAAAATTAATTAGAAGTTATTGAGGAAATTAAGAATATTAATATATTTTTTCCTTTTTAATAAAGATAACATATTTATAGCTTTAGTTTAGTAATAAGTTAATTGGTGATATTAGGAATATATAATATTTTATTATTTCTTTTTATTTGGTTTCTAGGAAGTTTTATTTTTTCTTATATATAGAGAAAGCATAAGTACTCAAAAGAGAGATTATTATTGAATTAAAAATTGAGGCTTTCTCATTTTCTCAACCCTTGGTATTCTCTTGAATCAACAAGCAGTTGAACCCTATCTCAACTTCTCGGCATTCTTATGAATCAATGAGTTATCCTTAGTATTCTTACGAATCAACGATTTCTTGAAACCCTAGCTTAATCCCATTACTACATTGCATCAGTTGGTATCAAAAGTCAGTATGATCGGGCATGATATGACTAAGGAGACATGCTACTCATGCTAACCTGAAGAATGTGATTCAATTGATCAAGATCACATGGTTGCAGTTGAAGGTGGACCACTTAACACAACAATTGGTTTATTTTCAATCACAACCACCACACCATGTTTGTCTAGTCCTGGACATTGATCATCGAACCTGCGATGACAATGATTTTAACATTGATGACTACCCCTTTAATGTTCCCACTCAATCAGATTGTTGTTGGTAAGATGGATTCGAGTTCGATATGCTTAGTTTTGATGTCAATAGTGAACCTATTTACCACACAGATGATGAGTTTTGTAACATCCTAAATTTATGGACTATAGAAATAATAATCAAAAGACATCTTTTAAGGAATATCTTTTATAATTAATGATTAACGGATACCCTGAGGCATTATTAATAACAAGACCTTATAATAGGATTTGATGAAAATAAGATAATAGGACCCGGATGAGGAGTCAACGCCTAGGTTGGGCCAAGACACAACAAACACCCACACACCCACACGACTTTTATAAAGAAAGGTAGGGAGAGTTAGAGAGAAAAAGTGATAGAAAGAAAGAAAGAGTTAGTGAGAATGAGAAGAAAAGGAAGAAGAGAAGGAAAAGAGGAAGAGGGAGAAGGAGAAGAGATCAGAGCTTCAACGTGAGACCTCTACAATGTGAGTGTTTTCCCCTTAGCCCCATTGATTCCTTGTTTGTGATTGTTTTCCCCTATTTTCCCTTTTGAACCCAAAGTTAAGAAATTTGGGGATATTGATGATTAGGCATGATTGATGAGTTTTTTGATAAGTTTAATTGGATAGAAATACAACAGAAGTGTTTAGGGCTTGATTTTTGAGCTTAGGGATGCATGGGAAACCATTGTTGACCCCCTTTGTGCAGATCTCGCAAAATCACGATTCTACAAAAGCCTAGTACTCTTTGTGCGAGCAAGTTCCTAGGGGAGTTTGTTGGTTGGGCAAGTAAGTTGTCAGTGGAGTTAGCTAGCTAGGTGAGCGATGCTCACTGGACGAGTATAGGTGGAGAGAAATAGGTCTATAACCCTCTAGAAGTTGTTTGAGGATAGTTAAGGGTTAGATTGACTTAGTTGTTCCCTATGCTTGCCTCCATATATATAATCCTTGATGCTTGATTCTATGATGTATAGGTTGTTGTTGATAATTTCCTTGTTGGTAGATGTATTCTTCTGGATTGTGACATATGCTTAGGATTGTATGAAACGATGAATCTCTTAATGAAAGAAACTTAAGACACTTAAAACTATACCTATGCCTCTTAGAAAAGAAAAGGTTAGGGAGTTTCCCCTAAGGTTTTAAGTAAGAGTTTTTATGAAAAGTGTTTTAGTTTCAATAACAGCTTTCAGAAAAGAGTATCCCCTCAATGACATAAGGTATAACCTTCCCTGGTACCAATCACATCCAGCATACTATGGTGTGCAAAAGGCTAAGGATCCTTTATGTTACCAAGGAGTGATAAGTTTACAAAATGTTTATGAAAATGATTCTTTATGAAAAGGTTATTATGAAATAGTTTTAAAGAGAAAGTTAAGATCTCAAGTAAGGGAAGAGATAGGCAACCAAGAGGAGTTTCAAGAAAGTAAATCTAAGAGGCCCTCGCTAGAGGTGAGTGAAAGGACTGTCACCTAGACACTTATGGGGGAAAACCAACCATCTTCATCAGTGAAGGTGGGGTTCTTCATAGAGAAGGACACTTAAAGGAAAAAAGTAAAATAAACTCCTAGGTTGGCCCACTATCACATTCTTAATCATTGCATCATTTTGCAAATACTATGTTGGAGAATGTATCCCATGTTTACATACACAATCAAACAACTGACAATAGTCAATTGTGTTATCAAAATCATTACTACAAAAGAGTATGTTAATGTCTATTACAACATACATATCATCTACCTTATACTACAACAAAGTATGTTTTTTGTAACATTCGAAAAATGTCGCCAAAACATGAATAAATGTTACTAAAATATTTTCACGACATTTTATTGAATGTTGTGTATATCTCTTGTTGTTAAAGACTTTTAGTAACATTTTTTCATATTAATAACATTTATAAAAAATTTACTAAGGTTTTTAGTGACATTTTTTCATACTAATAACATTATTTTTAAAAATGTTACTAAAGGCTATAAGCAATATTTTTTCAATACATAGGCAACATTTTAAAAATGTTTCTAATATATATGTTTTGTAAACAACTTTGTATTAAAAATGATTCACTAAACAAATTAAACAAGGTGAAAAACAACAACCAATTAAATCAAACACCATATGAGAAAAGACAAAAAAAATCAAATCATAAATAAACATGAATAATCAAATAATAAAAATTGATATATTTAAATCACCTTAACTATGAAAAACAATTAAACGGACATAAAATGGAGCTCTGTTCCCCAAACTGCAACAATCAGTAGAGATGGCTTACCAAAAACAATTTATTTTAGGCTTTTTGATTGGTAATATGTTGAAAATGGAAAATTAACCCATAAAATACACAAGGTAATTAGGTTTTGATCCCTTGTGCATTAATGTGGTGATTAACAAGTTGGTGAACAAGATTAATAGTTCAATCAGAAGGGACTCCAATTCTAAATCTTTGATTGGGGTGTTTGATATCTATGGTTTTGAAAACTTTAAATCTACACTACTACATAAAAAGGTTTTAACATCGGTTTTGGAGGAGTTTTAACATCAGTTTAGAACCGATGTTGACACTATCGTCATCGAAAGTAGGCAATTTTCAACATTGGTTTTAAAAAAATCGATGTTGAAAGTCATATACAACATTAATTTTTGGCAAAACCGATATTGAATGTGCTATACCACATCGGTATAGCATCGGTTTTGGCCAAAACGGATGTGGTATAGCACATTCAATATTGGTTTTAGACCAATCGATGTTGTTTTTTTGCAATTTTTAAAATATTTCGTCTGTTTTTACAATGAATCAACCTGCAAATTAAAAGCAGAACTAACCCAGACAGTTTGTATAATTATGGTATTGATTAATATTGAATAAATAACTTGAAAATTATCACAAAACCATGATTCAAGTCATTGAAAAAATAGTGTAATAGTGGACAAATTGCTTAAAGTTACATAACATAATTTACAATTTAAGTAAAATAATATATCAAGTTTGTTGCTTGTATTTCTCATCGGTCTAAATTCAAAGAACTTATAAGGATCTCCAACTAAGACAATAAAAGATGTTAAACTAGAATTCCTAAGTCAAGTGTTAACAAGTATATTAAGTATGATACAATGAGGGAAAATAAAAACTAACGACTGGGAATCAATAAAACATTTCAAATATAATTTTTGCATATATAACAAAGAAAAATAAATCAACCTATAATAACTCTTCTCACACTGAAAATAGGCAGATATTACCTTTGCTCTAAAATGCTTGGGATCTCTCTTCTCGCCTTCTTAATTTTTTATCTTATTTAAAAAAGCATAAAAAATAGTATAAATGAAATTTCTCTATGTAATACTATGATAAGAAGATAAAAAAGAAGGTATCTTATAATAATAATAAACAGAAAAGTAGGTAGTATATCGCTAGATGGCACAACTATGCAAAGAGTTTCTTCTCACCAAAACTATGCTACTATAAAAGTAAATGTATTTGGACATAGAAGAGTCCACATGCATTAGTTATAATATAGGACGGTATAAAAATTAACAATATTTTTTTATTAGTTAAAAAAATTAACAATATAAGATTGAATGTGTATCCTTAATTTTTATAAACATTAACTAATTTGACTCTTCTTAAAATAATATATTAATTTTAAATTAGAATATTTAAAAATATTTCTTCATTACAATATCACATTACATACAATCTCATAATATTGATGATTACTTGCTTAAAATAACTACATCCATATGAAGATTCTACCAGATGATTATTTATTATTTTATAAAAAAACCAAGCTAATTAAAAAAGTTTCAAGAGGATTAAAAGCAAATAAAGTTATAACAACCCACATTAAAAGCAATTAAAGGATATTAAATCCATAATCAATCTTGACAAAGTTGTGGCTTGTGATTGTGAAAATGCAAAGCCAAAGCAACTACACCTCAAACACCACAAGTTTGTGCTTATATTTGCTGCATAGTTGCACACCATATTGATCTAAGGATTGTTTTTTCATGTTTTCTTTTTGTATAAAAAATGAACATTTTAAAAACCATTATGAAAGATAAATTACTATACCCTTCAAAACCATGCATATCTCTCCATCTGTCTGCATCATTCATGCCATTTTCATTTCTCCTCTCAAATTCTCTCACCTTCTCTTCAATCCGTTGATCTTCTTCAATCTGTGGTTCGTCTTTATCAAGTCGTGTGTGGTTGTGGTTGGTGTCCATCATCGTTCCACTATCGCTGCCATGAGGTGCCGTGAGTTCTACTGGTTTTTTTGTGTTTTTATTCTATATTGAACATAAAGATTGTCAATCCATATGATCCATATGAATATTCAATCTGTACAATTCATACGGATTACCAATCCATAGGATTATAAGGATTCCAAATCCATATTTTTTTTTAATTTTATATTTTTTTTATTTAATAAATTATTTGCTTAATAAAATTATTTATCAAAAATTTAATGTTTAAAATTTTCCATTATTTATTTATTTTTTAAATAAGTATTGTTGTTAATTTTATATAATTATTTAATTTAATAAATAAATAATTTATTTAATAAATTTTTTTATTTAAAATAAATTTATAAACTGTTTTTTTATATAATTATTTCATAAATATTTATTTTAATACTTTTATATATTTAAAATATTAATTTTTAAAATAGTTAAATTAAAAAAATTGCAAAATTTTATAATGTATATATTTTAAAATTTACTTAAACAAAAACAGGTAATATTGTATAAGAAAAATGTTTTTTACTAATATATTTGTATGAATATTAAATATTTAATACTATTAAAGATTTATATAATATTTTTTTGAAGTTTAAAAATATAAAATTAATATCTGCATTCATTTATTAATATTTAAAAATATTAAAATAGTTATTTATAAAATAATAAAGTTTTAGTTTATTAGAAATAAAAAAAAATTGTACTTTGATTTTGACCATATATTTTAGTTTGCTAGATTTAGTGATTTCAAGTAAAAAAACTAAAAAAACAATTTCTACATTGATTTATGAATATATAAAAGTATTAAAATAAATATTTATAATATAATTAAATCTTTATTTATGAATAAATAAATTGTAATTTATAAAAAAATTAAAATAAAATTGTAGTTTGATTTTGATGAGGTATTTTAGTTTGCTAGATTAATCATTTAATGTTAATTTAATTTTTTTTTTATTACATTTGTTAAAATATACTACATTTAATAATATAGTAGGGTTTTAGAAGATTTTTTAATTAATTTGTTAGTTAGTTTTTGAGTAATAGTATGAAAAAAAATGTTTTGAAATATGAAAGTCAACTATTATTTGAACGATGACATTATTTGATATTAATGTGCAAATTTGTTGATTATGGTTAGAACCAGATGATTGCGTTAAGCTTTAGATAGAGTTTTAAGAAGAGCCTTAGGCCAACAACATATGCAAGTAGACAACGGACATATGCAGCTGTTGCTGAGAGGATGTTGACCATGTGGATCATGCTGCTGACGAGGTTCACTAGCAGTCTCAGGAGCTAGTTACAAATTATGTAGTTACTCAGGGTTTTCCAGGTGGTCAAGTAAAGGCAGTCTATATCTGTTTGTTTTATAGGTACTATCTATGAGAAATATCAAATTGCAGGCATTGGTTAATTTCACTGCATCATGATGACTCCAACATCCTTCAGTTTATGTCAATGAATACACTCATCATGTTCAATAAGCTTCATTAGTTGTTGCATTTTACTATTATTGTCTCTTATAGAAGAATGATATGCATATGTTGCATTGCATACTTGCTTCATTGTTGTAGAACTGTTGGCATTGTGCTCCTTCAATGTCAGTTGACTAACATATGGATGTCCACCGAACGACTTAGCCAATGCATGATTATGACTTCTACATATTAAATTCACCATCCACTTTTCACCTCCCAACATTAGTTTCCCTCGCAGCTTAAAGGGACACCCACATTTTCTACTGCCAATAACTGTTCGTACTAAATCTTTCTTGTATGTCTTATATTTTCCACTCCTCTCAACCAATTAAAACATATGAGGTCCTTTCTCTCTTTCCATTATTTGTGTTTGACCTCATTATCATCGCCACAAAACCAATATTACACGCAACAGAGTGAGCCCAATGCAAAACATCATCACGGGTAGCAAACACCTACAAAAGGGATAATATATGTTTAGTCTTCAAGGGACATTCATTTATTTACTTTAACAAAATACAAAATTGTATCAATACTTTAGAAGTATTAAAGGCATCACAACAATCAATATTTTCAAACATGTCAGGTTCCTCTCTGTTATCTTCATTCATATTAATTTCTTCCGATATTATGTTGTCATATACTCCGTCTATCTTTACAAAACATTAAAAAAAAAAATCAATGACAAACTAACGACCCCTAACGACACCATACATAATTCTAATTATTTATAAATAAATCTATTTATTTTAAACAACTTCCATGTTCAAATTTATTTTAAAATCTTTTACACTACATAAGTATGTCATATATCAATAAATGTGTTTTTTAACATATACTATCATATAATTTTATTATTTTTTCAGTGCATATACTAATATATTATATTGAAATTGATAAGCATATATGTGAAAATTTATATCAAAATTTTCATATTTTATACACTGCATAAACTTGAAGAGATTAAGAAAAACAACAAATGATTTTAGAATTAAAAAATAATAATTTGTGTTTACTTATCACTATTATTATTATTATAATAAAAAAATTGATTTCTATGAATAATTATTTGATATAATTTCTTATTTTAATCAGATTTTAGTTTTTTTTTAAATTTTTAATAATTTTTAGAAAATGGAATAAATGTTTAAAAAATATTTAAAAGAAATTTATTTTATATAAAAAAAATCTGTAACATTGATGGGAACCCTTATCGGGGTTGGTGTGAGCTAGAATGCTTCAATGGTGACTTAATTTGGCCCCGCTATTTTTACCCTTTCTTTATGTTTTCACACCTCCATTTTTTCTTATTTTTTTATGTGTTTAAATTGGAAATGATACGTTGACACCCTTTAAACTTAAAGAACAATACTATTTTTTAAACAATCAAGGAGTTGGTGTATGAAACAAAAAGGAAAAATATCTTGAAAAAATTTCAATATATCAATGTAATTTACTCTAAACAATGACAGATCAAGGGGAAACTAGCAAAGGCCTTGCCCCCTGAAAACTCCTTGTATTTGTTTTACTAACAACACTCTTTGTATATTTAAGAAGAGAAAAATAAAAATATTAATAGAGAAAAATAGAGTGTTAATTAAGTTAGTGTTTACATAACTTATCTCTAGTTTTACACATAAAATTAATAATAAATATTAGTGTCAAATTCATAATTTATTAGATAATTGTGTATAAAAAAATTAACTTCCCTTAAATATTTATCGGGATTCATCTTTGTCTATATATTAGCATATAAATATCAATGTAGCATCTAAATAACTTTCCAGACGACCCTAATCCTAGTTCACCTTATATTTCATGTTGCAACACCATGAAAAAAAAACAATTGTGATAGGATGGGTCAAATAAGGCCCAAAAAGAAAGCTAGTTAATGTAATAGTATTTACACAAATATTATAAAAAATTATAACTAAATTTATACAAAAATTAAAAATATATATTTTTTAAAAAAATTAGGTTATACAGATTGAGAATCAGTGTAACTTATACGGATTGATAATCTATAAGAATCAATCCGTATGATTCTTACAGATTGACAATCTGTATAAATCATATGAATTGTCAATTCATATAATTCTTACGAATTGCAAATTTGTATGTTTAATAGCACAGATCGAAGTTGTTGGAAAAAAAACATATCTCCACCGTTAAACTGCAACACCAACCACAAACTGTCAATGAACCACTGCAACAATGCACCTCGACCAAACCAGCTACAACAAGGAGGACCTCAGCCAAAATGAAACAAAAATGAATGGTGTATAAAGAAAATAATGAAAGAACGAAGGAAGAAGAAGTTAACAAGGATAATTTTGGAATATTTATAAAAGTGTTGGGTATGAAAGAAATTCTTCCCATGTAAGAAAAAAATTCCCCAAATTTAATGCAAACTTTTTAGTCTTATCCAATCACGGCCCAATGCATGCTAAATCCACAAAACTCATTAAAAACTCACAAAATTGAACATACTTAAGCTTAATTTTTTAGGCCCAAATTAAATTCAAACCTTTTTGGGCCCGCCCATCTTAGTTGATTTTCCTGTGGTGTAATTTGGTTTGCTTTTTGTTTAAAAAATTGTCTAATCCAAACATAAAAATTATATGTAATTTAATTTGGTTTGATTTGAATTTAATATCAAATTTGAACTAAACCAAATAATTTTTTTTTTGTGATTTTTACTAAAATAATTATTTCATTATAATTTATCACTTTCTTTTCATCTTTTAAAAATCAAATTATATTGAAAACCAGTTAATTAGAATCTATAAAATTTGTTAATATGTTGAACATTCTATAATAAAAATTATTAAACTTTTATCTATTTAAGTACCTAATAGTCAAAATTAGATCTTATGTAATATAGTTAGAATTGCAATTTGATTTGGTTTGATTCAATTTTATAGATTCTAACTTCAAACCAAACCGAACATACAGGTTAGCCATAACCAATCCAATTGAATATCGAATTGGTTTGATTTTAAATTTTTAAGTAATTTTTATTTTTATTTTAAATTGATTTGGATTTGAATATGTACCTAAAAACTGAAATACTAGACAACAACAACAAATAACAATAAAAATAACAAATAACAAATAACAATAATGATAATAATAATAATGATAATGATAATAATAATAATAATAATAATAATAATAATAATAATAATAATAATAATAATAATAATAATAATAATACACTTGAGTACATGTCATACTTTGGTTATGTTAATTTTTACAAATGGTTATAATATCTTGAGGTATGACATTGAAATAATAGAATGAATAATGTAAAAGTGTAATGGTTAAAATAAAAAGTGATATAAAATATCTAAATAAAAAGAATATATAAAATAAATGAATGTTGCTACACATTAACATCAATTCTCTAAGATGTCTACAAACATCTGATCCAGCCTGTGTTTAGATGCCATGTAGAAATATTCCTTACTTCATTTCGTTTCTTTTAATGCGAGTGTATGTGATTGACACATGAAATTGTACCTTGATCCTCTCTTTAAGTTTTTCATATGATAGGGATCGTTCAAGTGATACTATTGGCTGTCTCTGGAAAATATGCTGAGTGCTGGTTAAGTCCTATTTCTTTAAAATCTAAACAAATGGACCTGCTTCTGATATTATTCAAACAGCTTCATTTCATCACATAGGCATGAAATATCAGGCATTATCCCTCCATCACAATACCTATATATCCCGTCTCCTGCTAGATCATTCAACAATGCAGCAGGTTCTCTGGCTCCTCCATGCTGTAAGAATTTTGTTCTTAAAGCAAATCCTGTAGTGGGTGAAAGTGGATCCTCCTGGCACAGCTTCTTCCATATGGTTGCAGCAAAACACTTTGCATACAAATAGCTATAATAACCTGCATAAGAAGAAATTAAGTATTATACCAAATTTCCCCCTAAACTTAAAATTTCAATAAAGGAATAATCTCAAGCTGCAATAAAACATGTTTTGGTGGCATCAATAGGATAAATATAGCTACAACAATCATGTACAAAAATTCTAGCATTATTAGTATTGTATTGGACTATTTAAAACAGTAACATTTTATTCTTATTTCAAATTTAAAATTCAAAATGTGCAACACACAGCAAACTAGTTTATCAAAAGGAAATCAACTACCTGCTAATTCAAAACTAATGAGTTCTGTATATGTTAGGAACCAAGAATTGAAATGGCACAAAAAAAAAATTATTGAATAGGATGAGAAGAACAGAAAATAGGAGAGAAAATTCTCCTCCAAGGATTTTCCCTTCACAGAGGATTTCTCCTTTCACAAAGAGCTAATGCTCAATCTACAAATGATAAGATTCCCCTCTCTCCTATCCTTCTTCCCCTATTTATATCTAATAAACCCCTCAAACTAACTAACTAATCAATATCCTAACTGCAGTAACTAACTCCCCCTTCATAGCCCTAGTATATGGCTAGGCATTTATTCATATATGCAAGCATCAAGTTATTCAGATTTCACTATGCTCAACATCATTGATACAAAGGGATTTAAAAAGAAAGTTCGGACTTCCAACACACCTGCACCATAATTAAGTAGATGACTAAATCGGGCCTCCCAATGTGTGCCTTCCACATGTTCACAACTAGTGTGCTCTCTTTTCAGTTTTGCAACAACAGAACTAATATCACCATGAGGGAATGGCTGCTCTCCAAAGAGTGTCTGGTCAACAAGAGCATAGAAGATCTGACAAAAAATACAATTAATGTGTTAAACTATGTTAACTATTTCTCCTTCATAAACAGAAAAGTTATGTACTAACCACTACTGTGTCCCCAGACAGGCAAAAGAAAAAAAAAGGAAAATTAAAAAAACCTGACGTTGCAGATCTGTTGCAGCAAACATATCTCTGGCACCCTGCATTGACTCAACCAACTTCTGTGGTATTTCTTCACCAGTTGAATGGTGTCTCGCAAATTTTTTCAAAACTCGATAATCCCATGCATAGTATCTGTGATAAAAAGTAATACTTAGTAAATCACACTCCACCAAATCAATATGACAGCATCAGCAATGAGCGGTAACTGAATTTGTCTAGATCATTCTTCCATTATTATTATTATTATGTAATTCTGAAGGCAAATTACGTAGGCCTTAATAGTAAATTAGATCGTAATAGTTATATAACAAGTTATTTAAGTGTGGTCTTCATTTAGTAAGTCCCTATCCCTGCCATCCAAATTATAGGGGCTAAAACGGATTAAAAAGTGTATGTGTAGCGACTAAACGAATTAAAAAGTGTGTGATGATTAAAATGATTAGTTTCCAGGTATAGGGACTTAAACATAAAGATTGTGCAGGTATAAGGATCTAATGAGTAATTAAACTTGTATTTTTTCTACCATCTCATTTAAGGTTAAGACTTAAAGACCATAGTTCTTGCAGCATTCTACTTACTCAAAGAGGTTGGATGGTATTTCTGCAAAATCAAGAACCGTTCTGGTGCCCGAAAAATGCTGGTAGTCCTACAATGAGAACATGGCAGCATCGGATTACAAAAGCAGCAAGCTTTTTTAAAGGTTTCAATTATCAAGAAATGCTTGCAAAGGTATTTTGGTTCATTAAACAATATGGTAAGACAGTTGATATAGTTACAATTTCAAAACTCATTAAAAAAAATGTCATTAAAGTTTAAATCAATTAGCTCAAATCATGTTCATACTTATGCCTTCATAATATTTGATGAGAAAGATATTTGACTTCCATAGATTACACATGTTACAGATATTAGAACATGTGAAACTCATAAATCCTAAAGATTACAATGTAGCCGACAGAGAAGCTACTACGGTATCTGCAGGAAGCATTTGCCTCCGGACCCTGGGTGACGCTTCAATTAGCCACATATGCCAACTCATGAATGAAGAACAAAAGAAAAGGCATTATCATTACATTAACTAGGGAAATGGAAACGGGAAAATTATATTTTATTATGCATTTATGTTATTTAGACAATAAGATTGCTAATATTCCTTTTATATTGTAGATATTCATACTCTTAACTAGATAGGAAGAATCTGATGTAAACAAGTGACGAATATGAATCCCCATAGTTTTGGAAATCCTTGTATATCGGACAGATTCTTTTTTTTTTTTCTTTTTACGGTCTCCCAAAGTAATTTCCCACCTAGTAGATAAAACCATGATTTTGAAACCCGGAATGGACTGGCCGGTTCAACCAGGAACCAGTCACGTGTCCAGTCCAGCGCTTCCTAAAGACCGGTGCATTCTTAAACCGGCTCAAAATCGCTGAACCAGTCATAAACCAGTAAAACCCAGTGGGTTAACCAGTTTTACTAGTTTCACTTAGAACTGTTTCTTTTTAAAATAAAAACTTTCAAAATCAGGTCGTTTTGGTTTTTTTAAAAAAAAATTATGATTTATGATACTTTTAAGTGAAGTTTACTTTTTATTATTATCAATTTATGCATATTATGTTATTTTTTGTTCAATATTGTTAGGATATTATATTAAAACATTAAAAAAATTATTTTATTAAAATCATTTTAACCTCAGTTGAACCATTGACTCTTGAACCACCGGTTCGATGACCAGTCCAATTCTAAGAACATTGGATAAAACTAATCACATGGTGTTGAACCCAAGATCACATGCTTAAGGGACCTGAGATCCTTCCAACAGACTATAAAACAGTTAGTGTAGAGATATTTGAATAGTAGAAGTAGTTAACTTTGAAAACCGATTAATTGTTTATATTATAATAACTTAATTTACATCTTGAACCCAAATTTCACAAATGTTTATCTTTGATTCTGCCACGTCATATAGATTTATCCTCATTTTGTAAAGCAACACTTTCCTCACGAAAGATCAAGAGAATACCGTTCTTGAAAGCAGTGAATGAAGAGCATGTCCAAACTCATGAAATAGAGTTTCTACTTCCCAATGATTGAGCCTTACAGCTGATGGATTCCGAGAACCCGAAAAGTTACAAACAAGAGCTACAATCTGCAAAATTATCACAATCAAGCATCAATAAGAAGAATAAACAGTCTGCCACCTATACAGTAACTTGGTCAGAAAAATGTGCTTAAATGAGCATTGTGCATCAATATTAGTTTAAAAAAGGAAATTTTATTTTTGGAAAGCAAAACTCATCGGACAATAATACATAAGTCTATGAAAAACTACAGTTCGTTATTATTTCTTACTGACAACTATCCAAGCAAAATTTACTATCTCAGTACCCTCAACACACTTCAGAGGAGCTAAGTCATGAGATAAAATGACAGGTAGCTTTTTCTTGAAACTCAAATAAACGTTAAATCCAACTTCAACAATATGCAGTTGAAAAATTGTCTATGTTCTTTAGTTAATAAAATGACAGGTCATTAACTGTTTTATTATTTAGGATAAGAGCTAATTGTCTATGTTCTTTCAGCATTTTATTTGTTTTTATTGACATTTGACAGGGTTGATATAATTAACAAGTTGCATACCCAGTAAGCTTTCAACTTTTTTGTTTTGATTGGCAAAAATATGAATATATTATAGGCTTAATTAAGTTTTTTATACCTGGAATATAACCTGTTTTCAAAAAACTATCTAATATTCATTTTTCCCCAGATACCTGGAAAATTTTTGCGTTTCATTTTAGTGCGTGTCATCAGGCTACATCCATTAAGTGATGACGTGACAGACAGAGTGCCATGTCATCACGCCTAGTCACTAACCATGTAAGCATAGGCCTCTCCACATCATCAGGCCCACACCATCCTGGCCCACTCCCTCGCGGCCCAACAACTCAGCGTCACCTTCTACCCAAACCCCCACGGCCTTTGTGAGGAACACCCCGAAGTGATTCTCTTATGCTCCTCCATCATCTCCACCTAGTGCGTGCTCCTCACTCTCCCCCTCCAGCGCTTAAAACGCAGCACACTCTTCGTCGAGGTGCTTTCCATCAAAGAGTTCCCCAAAAACCTCCTTCTCCACGCACTCCCCTCCGATTTCAACATTCTTTGCACCCACCCCATGTTCAGCCCACAGAGCGCCCCTCGCGCGTGGACTGGCCTCCCCTCTGTCTACGAGAAGGTCCAAATCGTCGCCGACAAGCACCAAATCGCGCGCTGCAAGAAATTCCTCGGCATTTTCATGAGGGAAGGGTGCAGGATGGTGGAGAGCTACAGATACACCAGGGGCAACGTAGCACTTAGGCGGGGTCGGGGCAAGGGCAACAAGTCATGGAAGTTTTCAGCTTAATCTTACCAGCGCTATATCTTGGGTGCGCGATATGGTGGGACTGTCTAGCACAGACACCCCCAAGAATCCCTGAGTTACAGTAGCTGGCGGAGGCAACGCAAATCGGGGAACAGGCAACTTCTTCCACAGAAGTAAGGCAGCTAGTAGACCACCTCAGTGAGCAAGCCAGGGAGGTGGCCAGTGAAGCTTCATTGGAAAGAACACCCAAAGTTTATGGAACTGATTTTGGTTGGGAGAAGCCTACAAAGGTGGAGATGACTTTCATTTTCTTAAAAAAAAAAATAATTTAATGATGTGGACGTCTGTGCCTACATGTTTAGTGATTAGGCGCCTACATGTTTAGTGATTAGGCGTAATGACGTGACATTCCATCTGCCACATCATCACTTAATGAATGTGGACTAATGATAGGTAGTAAAATGAAACGCAAAATTTTTCAGGTATCTAAGGGAAAAAAATGAATGTTAGGTAGTTTTTTGAAAACGGGCTATATTCCAGGTATGAAAAACTTAATTAAGCGTATATGATATATAGTAATAAAATCAGTACAAGTGGTGTTGTTGTATTTACATCCTAGAGTCATTATGTACAGAGGTATGGTGTCCTAATACAAGCTTTAGTGCAAGAATTAGGTAGACATAGATCTGTAATAAACTAGGATCCCAACTACAAAAAATCTATAAACCAATCCCCCCATAACACAGAACCAAACCCTGATGTTGCTAGACCATGTGTGGAAAGGAATATCAAATCCTTTTTCTATATTTTTAAGCCATGTCCAACAGAAAAATAACAGATCATCCATCAATTTTTTACCGTTGAAGCTTTCGTTTGAGAAGACTACCCTATTCCTATGGTACCACATCATCAGATCAAAGAAATCCATCAAGTTTGCTTTCATTATAGTCTGATACCATTGAGATTGCAATAGGAGTGTTGAAGGAAGTTTTCTCTCGATAATTCCAGGAAGACACCTGCTGTGTTTAGCCAAGATAACGATTCCCACCATAGTGACATGGTTTTGACACAAGTAAAGAAAAGGTGAGGCACATCCTCATCGCAACTTCTGCAAAATGGGCAGCAGACATCGATCATTTCCACATTCCTTCTCCTCAATTGAACCTTTGTTGGCATTTTGTCCCGAATCAACCTCCAAGCAAAGTGTGATGCTTTACTTGGGATTTTTAGCTTCCATAAAGCAAGCAATGCTTCGTCGTGATTTTCATCTATCATATATCGGTTGAGCAACATTTAAGCATTCCCCAACTATATCTATTTCACCCTCCAAAAATAATCTCCTCCACTAGAACTGTCATTCCCAATCTCCATTTGTTGCCATTCCTAGTTGTTGGATATATTGTTGTTGCTGTTGAGAAATGCGGTACATTCTTGGGTACTTCTCCCGCAATGAAACCCAATCTTCCTTCCACCCATCCTCCTAGAACTTCACCTTTGATCCACATCCAATTTTTCATTTTGTCCCACTTTTAAACCTGCCCCCCTCCTTAGTCGAGTTGCAAATAATGCTTAAATTCCGTCACCAAAGGGACTCTCTATGGTTCCTTCTTGTCTCATCTAAATTCCTCCAACTTCCACATTTGGAGTCCAAAACTTGTGCCCACAATTCTCCAGGGTGATGAAACAAGTTCCAACACCATTTTCCAAGTAAAGCATAGTTGAATTTCACCAAGTCCCGAATGCCCAAGCCACCTTTCTCTTTTGGGAGACAAATTGTCTCCCGATTCACCCAGGCAATCTTTTGTAGGTCTGAATTTCCCCCCGTCAAAAACCAACACTGCATCCTCACCAACCTATCCACCACCAATCTTCGGAACCCTAGAAAAAGATAAGAATTGGGTTCAAGATTGACTTTATCAAAGTCACCCTTCCCCCAAAAGAAAGATATTTGTGTTTCCATTTTGACAATTGAATTCCATGTCTCACTACGCCTTGGGTTTTCCCCAATAGGGATACCCACATAAGAGAAGAGTACTAACAACAATCTGCAATTTAGATAGCTGGCAGCATTATGCATCCATTGCTCAGACATCCCAAACACCCCAACTCAAACTCAAAGTTTATCTTCAGACCCGACACCAACTCAAAGCTCCTCAACATCACCTTGATCGCTTTTACATTTGCCATCATTGCTTTCCCAAAGAAAACCGTATCATCAGCATACTGTAATAGACTGATGATCACATTGTTTCTTCCTACCAAAAACCTTCAAACAGATTCTTCTCCTAGGCTTCTCATCAGTCCAGTTAAGCCCTTTCCTACAATAATGAACAGGAATGGACTAATGGGTCCCCTTGCCTGAGTCCTATTTGAGGGGTGAACTCATCTGGGGGGCTCCCATTAACCAGTATAGATATTGAGGCTGATTTCAAGCATCCTTCAATCCATCTAACCCATTTGGTACAAAACCCATCTATTTCATCATATCCAGAAGAAAATCCCAGCACACTGAGTCATACACTGTCAACTTTGAACACTAGGCAGCTTTTATTATACCTTTTTGCTTCTTCCACGGCTTCATTGGCTATAACCACGTGCAGCATATGCCTACCCTCCATGAAAGCAATTTGGCATTCACTTGTTATGGTTGGCAGCACCTTCTTAAGTCTTCTAGATAATAGCTTTGCCTCAATTTTATATATACAGCCTATAAATGAGATAGGTCTGTATTCATTGAGGCTTTGAGGATCATGGACCTTAGGGATCAGAGCTAGGATGGATGCATTGCTTCCTTCCAAGAATACTCCATTAGCATAAAATTCATCCAGAAAGCGAAGCATATCTATTTTGACAATATCCCAAAATTCCTTGATAAACTTGAAATTTGGTCCGTCCAGTTCGAGGCTCTTTGCACTGCTACAATCCCACATTGTGGCCCTCACTTCTTCCTCTTCAAAACGCGCCACCAAAGGATCATTTTCTTGCTGACTGATAGACTTAAATTTGACCCCATCCAACCTAGGTCTCTCCCACCCCACCTGCTCAAATCTCCTCTTGAAGAATTGTCTAGTTTCCTCTTTAACCCTGCTTGGCTCTTCTAACCAACACCCACCGACAAACACTCCTCTAAGCATGTTGTATCGGCCTTTCCAATTTACAATCAAATGGAAATACCAAGAGTTACAATCCCCTACCTTAATCCATCTAGTTTTTGCCTTTTGCCTCGTAATGGATTCATTTAAGAGTGCTGCCACCCAAAGCTCCTCCTGCAATTGCTTTCCCAATTTTATCTCTTCATCGTTCAGTTGTCTGTCATCTCCTTCTTTTTCCAGCTTATTAAGATCCAACTCCACTCTTTTCATTTTCTGCTTGATATCACCAAATTGAGCTTTATTCCATTCTTCTAACCTCTACTTTAATCTCTTGAGCTTTTCTTTTAGAACGAAACCCCCCTAACCATTTACAGAGTTCTCCATCCAGCAATCACTAACTACCTTCCTGAAAGATTTATCCTCAAACCAGCCATCAAAAACCTGGAACGGCTTCGGGCCCTAATCAGCAATAATGGATCTCAATATAATTGGACAGTGATCTCAGAAATTACGGTCCATGATAAACTGAGTGCTTCCTTGTCATTTGGAAAACCGTTTTGCGGAGACAAGGATCCTATCTAATCTGCTTTTGACAGTCCCATTTGGTATGTACCAGGTAAATTTTCACCCCACACAAGGCACATCCTCAACCTCCAGATCAGCAATGCAGTCATTTAAATTCCTTCATGTTACTAACAAATTGCTCCCTTTGACATAGTCCAACTCTTTCTGATGGTCTTCTAACGCTATTAAAATCTCCTAGTATACACCAGAGACCCCCAATGCTTGCAACTCTGAGCTGCCTGACCTGATCCCATAAATTTCTTTTCAAAGCTGCATCACATGGCGAATACATGTTTACTATTGTCACTTTTTCACCATCACCAACCCATATCCCTTCCAAGTAAATGAAATCACTTCCAATCATCTTCTCAATTTAAAAGTTTCCTCGCTCCAAAGACATAAGATTCCCCCAGCATTATTAATTGTTGGCTGCATTTCCCATCTAATTTCAAAATTGTCCCACAGAGCTTGACATAGGGCCTTATCTATCACTTCCTTCTTAGTCTTTTGTATGCACAACATGTCTACTTGTTCTTTTTTCACCATTTTTCTAATTGAAGCCCACTTTAAACCCCTCCCCAATCCCTTTATATTGTAAGTAATGATCTTCATCAATCACCTACACTTCTTCCCAGCCTCTAAGCTTCACCCTTATCCCTTCCTTCCATACTAACCATTTTGGACACCATTGTTCCTGTTGGGGAGATTCGAGGGGTACACCTGTGGACCACGAGCCACCACATAAAGAGATCTAACACCACACTCTAACCCAAAACCTTATGGCTCAGGTTTATGGGTCTTCTCCTCACTTATATGGTGCTCAACCTTTCCACTTCTACTCGATGTGGGACTTCACCTCACACTTGTAACCCAATACATCTCCCCCTCAAGTGTGAGTCTCTTCCACATGGTAGTCTCCCCCTCGAGCGGAAGTCTTTATCATCCACGAGTATAGTCATGGCCACCTATGGTACTTGCCCTGCCCGCTAGTCATTCTGGCCACCTGCGATACTTGCATACTCGTCTGAGCCGGTCACCAACTTGAACCATTGGCTCTGATACCAATTGTTAATTGTTGGGGAGATTCGAGGGGTACACTTGTGGACCACGAGCCACCACATAAGGAGACCTGACACCACACTCTAACCCAAAACCTTAAGGCTCAGGTTTATGGGTCTTCTCCTCACTTAGATGGTGCTCAACCTTTCCACTTCTACCCGATGTGGGACTTCACCTCACACTTGTAACCCAATATGTTCCCTCCTGCTTGCTGAAATTTATTCCCATATTTTTTACCATGTCCCAATTGCTTGTTGCCTCTTTTACCATCTCACAGCTTCTGGGACTTGAGGCAGTTTTAGATACCATTGTGACATGTTTTTCCTTATACTTTTCATCCCTCCTAACAATTTCCTTCAGCCCACTACCTCCATTCAGTTTGGGAGAAGCCGCCTGAGTGTAGTTGTTTGGGCCACTACTAAACTCCTTTTCTTCATTACTATGCCCCGGTCTCATTTGTCTTTCATGAAATCCATCTATTACCTTGGGCCCAATCTGTTATTTACCCCACCTATTTCTTGAGTATACCTTCCAAGCAGCTTCAGGCCCATTTAGTTTAAGGCCCAAAAGATTGTGTTCCCCTTCTTCTGAGAAGTCCCTTGCCTCCATCTCCTTTAATTAAAATTTCTCCTTCGGGTGTGAGCCCCTTTCTTCCCCACTATTCCCATTTTTATTGCTTCTTTCTTCCTCCTCATCAGAGACCGCATCACCTACCACCTCTACGGCCTCATCCCTACGACCCCCATCAACCTGACATCCTTCTCCTTGGTCCTCCCTGTCCACATCACTAGTATGTCCCTCCTGGGTGAAGGTTTGGTTTCCACCAAAAGCACAGGTTAGCCATGCCTTTGGTCCGAGTTTCTTTCACAAGACCCAATATGAATGGGTCCGCATGTCGGTGAGTACAATACCCATGTCCTGGTTGACCGTGGTTAATGACTTAGTGCAGTGACCAGCGGACAACTGCTACAACCCAAAATTTCTATTAAGCTCGTCTCCATCTGCAGTCAGTGCCATGTTGGTCGTCAGAGACTCGCCGTCAAATTGTGCTTCCTCCAACTATAGATCCAACCCCATATCGCTCCCATCTAAAGAGATTTCTTCTGACGACTCTACAAGGCTCCCTCTGTTGCAATTAAATCTATGGGAGTTGTAGCACATCTCTTATACAATTTTGACCACATAGTCGACCCCATTAATGGACGTCATTCCAATATGGTTGATTATAGGGGTCCATGGCATCTTGACGAGAACTCGTGCCCTGTCCAAACGTTGAAAGTCTTCTACATCCTCGTCGACATCCACCACCTCACCAACCCTCTCTACGATCTTTCTGATGTTTTCCAAATCCCATGCATGTAATGGGATCTCCCAACACATAATCCAAACCATTCTGAATCCAGTCCTCAGACTTGGGCTCTATTTCTCCAAGGTATGGAACATGGATAATCTACTTTCAACTCCTCTACATAAATCTTCTGCTCTTGTATCGTTGAGCCCCATGAGTAACACCATGTCACCACCGAGGTACTTTGGCTTAATGTCTTCACCTCCGTCCCACTTAAGCTCTTCTTCTAGTCTATCAAACGTTGCTAGATTCTTCAGTCTACCTACCCAAGCTTTGCTTAACCATGTATTGTTTTCCATAGGTATTGCTAGCTGGATAGACGAACGAGATGTCGGGCCCGTTGCCTCCGTATACCTCAGTATCCATCTTTTCACCGTATTTTTGCTACTTATTGCGACCACTTTAGCATACGAACCAAATTATGTCTCTCGTTGGGGATTCTGCTTCTAACATCCTCTATATCCAGTGTTGTGTGCTCTACTATCGCCTAGCCTTTATCTTTGTCTCTCTCAACTAGCTTTTCCTTCACCAGCTCCGTCTTATGCTAATCATCCTTGTTGACTCTGTCATCTTCTACTCCCTTTCGTGCTTCGGAAGATTCGCATGTAATTTCAATCCTCCGAGGATCTAATTATCCAGTTGTCTCTCGAGTTTCCTGACATTGTCGACCCCTTTGAATCTCAAGAAACCATATTTCCAGCCGCTCCTGTTTCTGTTCTTTGCGATGAATACCTCCCTGACATCGCTCCACTTCTTGAACTCGAACCACAGGTCCTTTTCCCCTAAATCTTCCAGAAAACGTGTGTAGAAAGAGTATATATCTGATGCATCCCTCCAGTTTTTGCTCCTTCCCTTCCCTCATTGTGCTGCCATTGTTGTCGCATCATGTTGAGCGTACCCATTCCCAACGGAGTTGAGACAAGATCTCTCACTCACGCACTCTCTATTTCCCTCTCACACCCACTCGGTGTTTCTCCCTCTACCTCTCTCTCTCTCATCCTTTTGTTTAAATTTTTGGAATAGTAAGATTTCAACTTGACATGGAGCATGAAAGAATATAATATAATATTAGTTAAACTCATAGGCAATGGGCTACATGTTCAGTTAACTTATGGTGCACCCCAAGTAAAGGATATATGTCTTCATGTAGTTTAAATATAGGGCTAAGAAAGTGTTATGCATTGAACTATTGCAATTAATTAGTGAAATAGAGTTCCCATAGTCTCACATCTCCATCATTTAACTTTCAGAAACCATCTTGTTTTCCACTGGAGGATTATCTCTTCTCTTTTCTTACTAATATAACACCTAATAAAAAAATGAGAACTTTAACATAAAAGGCACTGCATATATGATGGACAGAAAGAGAAAATTATATTTCTAGTTAGATGCCTCAATTAGATTAAGGAATAGGGAATAAAGAAATTTTCACATACTGGAAGTTGGTATTCTGTTTGAGAAATTCTGCGAGCCCCTTTAATTGCAAAGTGAGCACAACCAGGATACTTTCCCTTTCTTGAGTACAAATCGAGGTAGAGATATCCCAAGTCACCCTGAAATGATTTTGAGTCTCAGTGTCTTCAAACTGATTGATAAAAAAAAATAGCACAACATTATTGATATCAATCATCAATAACAATGTGACATCTTTGGCAGCACACATAAATTTAGTCAAGGTTCAAAGATATAAAATCTTGATACGATCAAAATATTATTAGGACAACAGAAATACTTGATTAGAAAAGCAAGACAATTAAAGGAACTCAGAGAGAAGGGGTAAGTACACCAAAAAATAAGCATCGTGTGCTTAAACAATAAATTGATAAATTACAGGTCTTCCCAAACATAGTTAGACGCAGCACCAGATAATCCCACCATGGCAAGGGCCAATCATCAATTTACATTACAGTATGACAATGTTGTGATTTTTTTTTTTTTTTTTTTTTTGATCAGCAAAGATAATATTTTATAGATAATAAAAGGAGTACCAGAGGTACTGTAATACAGCAGTATGAGTACCATAGCAATGGTTCCAAAGTCAGACTAAACAGGTCTGAGAGGGAACCATTATATGGGTACAGTAATATACATCTATTAGTCAAAAAGCTATCCTCCACTAATGCTAAAGCCCTGTCTAATGCTACTTGACCATTGGTTAAAATGGGTAGTAAAATCTTTCTCAAAGTGCCTGAGCCACGTCGATAAAGTGAATATTGCGTCTTCAAACAGTTTGTTGGCGTTAAAGGTTGCATTAGAAAACACTATGCTGTTCCTAAGCTTCCAAGTGGACCAAGTTAGAGCCAACCACCAGCATTGCCACCTCTGCATCCTAACACCATCAGCCTGAACATCTATGTGTTGGAGGAAGTGCTGTTTTGGGGTGAAGGGGACAGCACCTTTTAAATTCAGCCATGAGATGGTTTCCCACCAAATAGGCTGGATTCTATCACAGTGAAGAAATAAGTGGGCTGAATCCTCCTCGCTGTTTCTGCAAAAAGGGCATAAAGTGTCTGCAAGCTGCACTTGTCGACGCTGTAAATTCTTTTTTGTGGGTAGCCTATCTATAATTAACCTCCACGCAGACATCATTCTCCCCCCATAGAGCTTGACAAGTAGACCTGTCAATTGTCTCCTTTTTTGTTTCCTGGATACACAGCATATCAATGTGTTGTGTGTGGACCATCCTTCTAATTGCTGGCCACTTGACCCCCTTCCCTAACCCTCTTACATTATAGGTGATGATGTTCATGGGGTTGTTCTCTTGTTCCCCAATCTCTCAGCCTCTTTAGCATCTCTATATTCCATTTCCATTAACTTCTGCATGTACCCCTGTTGCATGGACCCAGAAGTCACTCCTAAGTCCAGTGCCATGTTCCATAAATGTTGTGCCTCTCTAGACTGGTTATGGTCTGAAGTTTCATTCTCAATTAGTGGTGGTGCTATTATGGCCTCGGGAAATTTCTTCTTTCGCCAAGTTCCCCTCGAATAGCAACTGAATGGGTTTTGTGGAGCCAATTGGGTTCGCAGCGGGCTACCATGGTAAAGGGCTAATGTATTGCTAGGGGTGTGGGTAGCAGTTACAGGCCCAGAATTATTCTCTGCCTCCGGGTCATTTGGAGTGGGTGTTTGGTGTGGTAGGGGCTTTTGTGGGGTCAAGGCATGTGGTCTGGTTGCACAGGAGTGCTGTTTTGATGTATGGGGCGGACTGGAAGTGTTTGGGTTTGTGTTTCCTTCCAGAAAGGTTACGGGATGGTGGGCTGGTAATGAGGTAGGGGTGTGGATAGCAGAAATAGGCCCAACCTTATCACTCCTCTGCTGGTCACGTGATTTGGTTAAAAGGCAGATCTCCTTCCCCTTGAAGGCAACAGTCTCCTTCACGCAACAATTTCCCCTTTCATGCAAGGGGCTGTAGCTATCTACTGGGGTACGCATACCAGCGGACTGGTTTTGACCATTTTCAAGCAAAGGCCACTGGTTGATATGTGGGCCACTGTCTGTATTCTTCTCTCCCGGCGACGATCCATTGATAGCAGCAGTGTCCACTGAAATCGCTGGCGCTACCGGCGGCGATTCTGTAACGGGCCACGGTGAGCCCGTGTCACTCTCCTCCGAGAGCACTTCCTCTGATGAGGTAGCCTCCCTTCCGCGCCCCCAATATGATAGGTCTGGTAGAGTTGCGCTTTCCTCAATGATGTACACATTGAGGATCTCCCCTTGCATGTGTACACTGACTGTATGATTGATTAGGGGGCTCCAAGATGTTTTGATCAACACCCGTGCCACGTCCAGCTGCCGGAGATTCTCTACGTCATCTTCAACAATCAACGCCTCGCCTAAACCTGCCGTAATCTGTTTGATATGCCGAATATCCAATACCGATAGTGGAATCCCCCAGCAACGTACCCAAGTTAACCTGTGCCCTGGACGTAAACTCGGATTCCACTTCTCCATTGAATAAAAAATGGATTCCTGTCCTGCAACCTGGTCATCCATCAAGTTTCGAGCTTGTTCATCTGTGAGTCCGAGAAGCAAGATCATGTCGTCTCCAATGTACTTTGGGGATGTCGTAGCAGCTATTTCCCACGGGAGTTCTTCTTCAATCCTATCATACAGAGCCACATTAATCAATCTCCCCACCCATGCTTCCTTAAGCCACTTCGGCGCTGTTACCGGTATGTCGAAATACACCGTGGATCGCGTTCTACGGTAGATTCCGTCGTCCCTGGTAGATATGATAGGTCTACCCCTCTGTGCCGTCGAGGTGAGATTTCGCATCACAGCTTCCGCATATGATCCACCCCTTATACCCGCATTCGTTTCTGACTGCAGTCGCTGGTACCCACCTCTGTGCTCCACCTCCTTTCGCTCTCCCGTTGCTCTTCCCTGAACTGCCTGGTATAGCATTCCCAACTTTCTCCTATCGAATTTGGGGATGTTAACATACAGCTTTAGCCCCCCAAGGATGATGTTGTCCAGCTTCCTCTCCAGAGAGTGTACATCCTCTACTCCCTTAAATCTTGCGAAACCGTATCTTCTTCCATTTCTGTTTCTCCTTTTCGAAATAAAAACCTCCCTCAGATCACCCAACTTCTTGAAGATGTACCACAGGTCTGTCTCTGTAACGTTGTCGGGAAAACGGGTGAAGTAGTATGAGACTACATCCTTGTGATCCCTCCAATTACCTCGCGTGTAGCCATGTTGATGTCCATTCCTAATTCCGATTGAACTCAGACAGGGACCCTCTCTCGCTCTCTCTCTCTGAGTTTCTCTTCTCTCCCTTCTGGTCCTAACTCTCTCCCACCCATAGTTTCTCTCTCTAGTGTTTCTCTCTCCTCTCTCACTCATCTTTTAACTCTATTTTCATTGTATACAATGTTGTGATTTGAATGAGGAAGTGAGCGGAAATAAAAGAAAATGATAGAAAGTGTAAAGAGAGAATCAGAGTGTCTCTGGAATTTGTGATATTCATTTCACTAAATGAAGTCAGAATAGATTTCTCATATTTATACTTTCAGTTGAGAAACAGAAGCTAGGGTAGATGCTATGTATGTTGTAACAGACTTTAACATACTCCGTTGTAGTAATGATTCTGATAACACAATTGACTATTGTCAGTTGTCTGATTGTGTATGAGATACATTCTCCAACATAGTATATGCAAAAAGATGGCAATGATAATGATTGGAGGGCTGACATTTCTTTTTCAAACGAAGGGTAGAGAATGTGATAGTGGACCAACCTAGGAGTTTATTTGACTTTTTTTTCCTTTAAGAGTCCTTATAGATAGAATTTACTCAAATTTGGACCATTTTATTGAATTCATAATCAAAGATATAAGTTGTATACAAAAAGTTAAAACTACAGAAATAAATTGTCTGACTTAAAAATTTCTTAACAACATTTCAGTGCTATCCACTGGACCCAAATTCATTTTCAGACACAAATTTTCACACCAAATACCTCTTCAGGATGATCAAGAGACAGTTTAAGTACATGTGGATCCCAAGATTCACCAGGTGCTAGAGGGATGATACGAAAGGTTGCACCAAACAATGACTGCACCAGAACCTTCAAACCCTCAATACAGTTTGACAGAGAAAAATATGAACCTACAACCTGCATACATGATTTATGCATTGAAGTGAAAAATACAGAGATATGTATTAATGACAAACAAAACATGCATCTATATTATAATTACCGAAGCATCCAATTTATATGAAGAGGACTTCATCATTGTCATGTAATAGGTCTCATCCCATGGCCTTAAATCTCCATCACTTCGACCGCATTTTTCTCTCTTGAATTTCATAACTAACTTACGCTCCTAAGATCACAAGTAAAAGAGAAAATCCTAGTATAAGTTACAAGCACAAGCCACTTTATCTGTAACACCCTCATGCCCTAGAAAGTATGCCTTAAAGGAATCTGTACCTCTATAGACTTAGCCTGGACCATCTTGCTCATTTCGAGTAAAAATGACGTTACGACTTTTGGTGATACAGCCATGTTAGGCTTAACAGAAAATTCAGCATAAGATCTAGACCCCATTATCTGGATCAAATAAACAATCAGATGGTAAAATCATTATGTTATGACGTCAAAATAGAAGAAATAATTAGCTGTTAATAAAAACTTAAAATTACCAAGCAAAGTAAATGTAAATAACATGATATACAGTTTTTCATTGAAAATAAAATTTTAGCCTAAAAGAATTCAAACCTTTTTATTTATAATTGTTGGAGCACATGAAATTCTCTGCTGATTTCATTATTTTAGTTTTTAATCGTGCAGATTTATTTCCCTGTAATTTAGTTTTTTTCTTTAACTCTAATTATGACAGCAAGATTATAGCCCTTAAATATTGGGAATTGGGTTGTTTTTTTGGCCACTCTTGTTGATCAGTTCCTGGTGTAAGAGCAGTTTCTTTTTCAGACAAACACATAGATTGGCATGATTTGTTACATATTCCAAATTCCAATCTCCTAAGTTATACCTTCTCCCTTTTTGTCTTTTTTTCGTCAAAGTACTTGTCCTTTTTTTACAAACTTTTTCTCTTCTTCTTTAATAAAATTCTTGCTCTATCTATAAAGAAAGAAAAGTATCAAATGTATTCCCCAAGCTATAGTCATATACTCATCATACAAATACATGATAGGGATCTAGAAATCATGTTCACCAAACAGCAACATAGAATACGAGAGAAGAGAAGACACTAATGTTACGGCACCGAACAACGGGCTTAATAAAAAGTATCAGGGTGCCTCATGATGCTACAGACCTGAGCTAGCTCATGTCGTGCAGATATAAGCCTTTTGAGGACATCAACATTTGCATGTGGCACAGAATTTCCTCGTATATATACCATTTTCCTAACCTTAAAATACAAAGAGAAGTTGATAGATATCCGTTAGTTAGTTAGGTTAGTTAGGTTGATCTGGCCTTTGGGCATTGAAGGTGCAGACCCTTTAAGTTCTGCAGCATTCTATCTTTGTAATTGGGTTTTATCCCTATGTCTTCCTAATATTATAAAAATACCAGGTTTCTATTAGAAGCACATAAAATTAAGCATAAATAGTCATTTTCGTCTCTGAATGTGTAGAGTACTGACAAATTCGTCTCTGAAAGATGAAAATTCAAATTTTAACCCCCGACAAATCTATCCATCCGTTAACTTCCGTCCATTACACATTTAGGGACGAAAATGACTATTTACCCTAAAATTAATTTAAGTTCAAATTGGGAGGAAAAAAACAAGTTCATTACTTCGGATCATTTGAGAGTACCAGCAACTTTATAAATACTCTAGAGTCTGAATAAAAGATTTCTTAGAAGATTAACATGATTAGAAATGCTTTTTCAAAATACATGAACTTACTGGACTGTCCTTAATAAGACCTGTGAGTAATCCTTACTACAAATACCAATATACCTGGTAAACTTCTAAATCATTGAATAGAAACTACCTCATCATCTGATGAAAATTGTAGTACAGATGTAAGAGTTTGTGGGTTTGTCGTAATCCGAAATCCTTTCTCTTTTAGGGTGTCCCCGGACCCTGATAAATCCTTGGTTATTAAAGATTTTGAACAATAGATAGGCTTTACAAGATAATGCAGATTCTTGGGGATGCGAGATGAAGGATATATATCAACAGTTCCTGGGTCCATTACAATATTTTCATTGTACCTAACCAAACCAATAAATTGCAAACTGATCAAGAGCACGGCAAAAGTAGGCCAAATTCAAACATGCAACAGTCTACTTTTGGAGAGAATAAATAATGAAGCAATAACTGAATTGAAATCTCACATCGAAACATTTCACAAGCATGATCAACTCCAATCAAATACAATTTATAGCAATAATGTCACCAAGTTCAATTTTTTCTGGTCTTAAAAATGTAGCCAACCTTAAATGTCACCTAATAAAATTTAACTCTCCTTAAGTATAAAACATATCAGCAAAGTACAAGTAAAAAATGACCATTAAGCCCAACAGTAGGATAGGAAGGGCAAACAGTTAAAAAAATTCAACAGTTGTGAAAAGCTTTTCCAAACACTTGTTCCTCCCTATAGAAATCTCTTCATCGTCATGTGAGGGAATTCTATTTAGAGTCTCTCGGGCTTATTCATCACTAAAATACCACTTAATCAACCAAAAGTCAATATATAATAACTTATAGCAGTAGCAGTTATCTAATTGTTTATAAAAAATAATAAATAAATATTTGATAGGCTAATTTTACCCAAGATTCAAAGAGAGAGCCATGCAATGAAGAGGGGTGCAACTTTTAGTCCACCTATCAATTGGTATAGAATAAAACATTCCAATAATGTTGATGTATCATTTGACTCTTTTCCTTCATGCATATATATAGATGTCTTCACTATTTCTATCATAGTATCCCACATCTCATCTCATACACCAAATGTATTGTGGGGCTATCTGTATCACAAGCCCTAACCATATTATCGATAGGCTCAATGAAATCAAAGATATATGCAATTTTGTTCCACCATACATCATTCAAAATAAAGTTTTTCACAGTTTGGGCCTTGTCCACATCATATTCTCTGTAAGCATTCCACTCTTTACTAATAACCATTGATTACAAAGAGCCATTCAAAATAAATCTTTTCAACATCACTACAACATATGTAATGCATGTTTCAACAACAGCAAGCAATTTTAAAGGTGAATAGTGATTAGAAATAGTCAATTTCAAAGAGTGGCTGATGATAAAGTTCCTAACTAAAGAAACATCATCAACAACTTGAGTAATCCAACTGCATTCACCATAAGCTACCTCATTTTTCCCATATTCTAGGCACACATGTGTTCTTCAATGCATGAACAACACAAACAAATCCAAAAAATTTAGGAAATGGAACTTCAATGATCATTCCAACACCTTTGCATCAGGAGCATTATTTTTTATAATGTGGACTACATCTTCTCTCCCTACTTCTATAACTTATGTCATCCTATCAGTTGTATAATGTTTGTTTTGAATTTCATCAAAAGCATCACCAACTTTTAAATAATAGACCCCTTTCACTTGTTACCATAAAATTAATTTAAGGTCTTTGAATATTTGTCAATCCATCAAAAACTAAATTAACCCCTTTTGCCTTCTAAATTGATTTAAGCAAACCTCTCCCCACATGTCTTCTCTTGATGGAAGGGAGTTGTCTTCAAAGCATTGTATCTAGGAGGGAGAAGATGATAGGACTGGACCAGAACAGGGAAATCGTTTTATTCAAATTAGAATGCCACAACTCAAGGATTACACACTCTGATGGATTCAAGGTCTCATCACCCTCCTATTCTCTCCAAATTTCTGTCCAACCCCAAACTAACCCCTCCCAAAGCTATTTGTAGCCTCTTATCTAACTACAATTGGTTATAACTAACTAAAAGTTATCTTAGCTGTCCTACAACTGACAGCTCTCTAACTCTTCCAAGGGTATTTTCTAACATACACCTTTCCCCATCTATTTCCCCTCTATCAGAAAATCACTGTTATAATTATGTGTATCAATTGAGAGATTTTCTGTTGTTTAGCTTTCTTAGTTTTCCTGCTTAGCTTGTTGTAGAAGACAGCAGTATGGCTTGTCTTGTCAAGCTGTCCCTTTCTTCCTTGATGTATATATATATGTTATTTTGAATGAAATAAAGTAAGCAAGTGAGAGAATAGGTCTTCCTCACTCTAGTCACAGCTTCAACTTGGCATCAGAGCTAAGTTCGTCCGCCGCCGTCCGCCGCCGCGCCGCCGTCGTCCGCCGCCGCGCCGCCGCCGTCGTCGCCATTTTTTCCGGCGACAAGCAGGGTTTGGTGCGCCTCGAAAAGCGCAACCCAACCCCACAAGTCGCGTGACCATCAGGTCACTCACGCGCCCTCGCCGTTCGTTGCCCTCACCGGCGCGTGGCGGCCACGCGCCGTCTTCCCGGCGCCGGAATCCGGCCAGACCAGTGCCAAACGTCTCGTCGGCGCGTCCTGAGGCCATTCCAGCCCACAGTTTTTGGTTTCGACACTCGGAACGTGTCGACCTTGCTCATCTCTCCGTTTTCTCTTAGGGTTTTGTGCTCTTGAGTAGAAATGGCTTCGTCTGGTCCAGTTCTCTCCTTCTCTGGAACTCCAACCATCACAACAGCTAAACTCAACTGGAAAAATTATCTATCTTGGTCCGCTTCAGTGGAGCTGTGGTTTCTCGGCCAAGGTCACCATGATCACTTGGAGAAAGCTGCTGAGGAGGTTCCAATCGATAAAAGACCTGAATGGGAGAAGCTGGATTATCAGCTTTGTGCAGTTTTATGGCAATCAGTTGAGCCAGACGTTTTGGAGATCCTTAGATCATTCAAAACATGTTGTTCTTTCTGGAAGAAGGCTCGAGAAATCTTTGCCAATGATATTCAGAGTCTGTTTGATGCAACCATGAAGGTTACAGCTCTCAAGCAAACCAACCACGATATGATTGCACACATAGGTAAAGCTCGGGCTGCAGTGGAAGAGTTGAAGAGGTTCCTTGTGGCTGACTCGCTGGAGGAAGTGAACAGAAAGCTGGATAAGTACTATATGGTTCTTATCTTGAGGAGTCTACATTCAGACTTTGATCATGTGCGTGATCAAGTCCTAGCTGGAGACCAAGTTCCATCGATGGACTCTCTCATCACTAGGCTGCTTCGTGTGCCTCATGCACTGAAAGAAGAAAATCCAGCTGAGGTAATGGAAACATCAGCCATGGTTGCATCTCGGGGGAGAGGGGGAGGTCGGAACAGTAGAGGAGGTCGCAGTGGAAGAGGTGGACGTCCTCAATGCACATATTGCAAGAGGATGGGCCACACTCAAGAGAATTGTTACTCCCTGCATGGCTTCCCTGACAAAGTAGCTCAGGTAACTCAGACAGAAAAATCAGAGTCTAAGTTCTCTGATAAAGAGTATCAGGAGTATCTGAAGCTAAAATCCGAGAAATCCAGCAGCCATGTTCCATCTTCCTCTGTACCATGTTATTCAACAGCATGTATTTCTCAATCTGTTGACGGTCCCAGTCCTTGGATACTTGATTCAGGTGCCTCTGATCATATTTCTGGTAACAGGTCCTCCTTTACATCCATTTCTTTTCCAAAAATTCCTCATCTTGTTACTGTTGCTAATGGCTCCAAAGTTGCAGCTCAAGGGAGTGGTCAAGTATCTTTATCTTCCTCACTGAAGCTGGATTCTGTTTTGTTTATTCCACAGTGTCCCTATAATTTAATTTCATTGAGTCAGTTAACTCGTTCATTAAATTGTTCAGTAACCTTTACCGCTAATTCTTTTGTTATCCAGGAACATGGCACGGGTCGACTGATTGGAGAAGGACGTGAATCACGAGGACTTTACTACTTGAAGTCCAACTTTTCTGTCTCCTGTTCAGCAACTTCAAATCCCAAGCTTTTGCATGATCGTCTAGGACACCCAAGTCTACCAAAACTAAAATTGATGGTCCCTAGTTTGAAGAATCTTCGAGTCTTAGAATGTGAATCTTGTCAATTAGGAAAACATGTTAGGTCATCTTTTCCACAAACTGTTCAAAGATGTAATTCAGCTTTCTCCACCATTCATTCTGATATTTGGGGACCAAGCCGTGTTACATCTTTTGGTTTTCGATATTTTGTAACTTTCATTGATGAATTTTCTAGATGTACTTGGGTCTATTTAATGAAAGACAGATCTGAACTTTTGTCTATCTTCATGTCCTTCCTCAATGAAATTGAAAACCAATTTGAAAAAACAATTAAGATTTTCAGAAGTGATAATGCCAAAGAGTATTTCTCTCATGATTTCTCTTCTTTTTTATCTTCAAAAGGCATTCTACATCAATCTACATGTCCCCATACACCACAACAAAATGGTATAGCAGAAAGGAAAAATCGTCATCTCCTTGACACCGCACGATCACTCATGTTAGCTTCTCATGTTCCTACACACCATTGGGGGGATGCGGTGCTTACTGCTTGTTTCTTAATTAACAGAATGCCTTCCTCCTTCCTTGATAATCAAATTCCTCACTCAATCATTTTTCCTCATGACCATTTATTCCATGTTCCACCTAAAGTGTTTGGCTGTACTTGTTTTGTCCATGATCTCTCCCCTGGTTTAGATAAACTTTCTGCCCGAGCAATCAAGTGTGTATTTTTAGGTTATTCACGTCTTCAAAAGGGTTACAAATGCTACTCTCCATCTACCAGGAGATACTATATGTCTGCAGATGTAACCTTCTTTGAAGACACACCCTTCTTTCCATCATCTACGAACCATTCTTCTTCCATCCAGGATGTTCTTCCGATTCCCTCTCCATGTCCTCTAGGTACCTCACACCAAGATGTCAGTGAAGTTCCATCCTCTCCAGCACATCCACCTGAAGTTGCTCCTCCACCACTTCTTACATATCAACGCAGGATACAGCCAGTTGGTTCTATAGTATCTGAAGATCCTCCTGATTCTCATCCTTCCTCAATCAATCCTCAGGCCATGGATCCTGCTACTTCTCATCCGTCTGATTCAGACTGGCCCATTGCCATCCGCAAAGGTACTAGATCCTCTCGTAATCCTCATCCTATCTATAACTTTCTAAGCTATCATCGTTTGTCTCCTTCATATTCTTCCTTTGTTTTCTCTCTATCTTCACATTCTGTTCCTTCTAATATTCATGAGGCACTGAGTCATCCTGGATGGCGACAGGCTATGATTGATGAAATGCAGGCTCTTGAACATAGTGGTACTTGGGAACTTGTTCCCCTTCCTCCTGGTAAGAAGGCTGTGGGTTGCAGATGGGTTTATACAGTTAAGGTTGGGCCTAATGGTGAGATTGATCGACTTAAGGCTCGCTTAGTGGCTAAAGGTTATACTCAGGTATATGGCCTTGATTATTGTGACACTTTCTCTCCAGTCGCTAAGATCACTACTGTCCGTTTGTTTCTTGCTATGGCTGCCATGCGTCATTGGCCCCTCCATCAGCTTGATATTAAAAATGCATTCCTTCATGGTGACCTTGAGGAAGAGATCTATATGGAGCAACCTCCTGGGTTTGTTGCTCAGGGGGAGTATGATCTTGTGTGTAAGCTGCGTCGATCTCTCTATGGGTTGAAGCAATCCCCTCGGGCTTGGTTTGGTAAATTCAGTCATATTGTTAAACTCTTTGGGTTGAAACGAAGTGAAGCTGATCATTCTGTTTTTTATTGTTATTCATCCCCTGGGAAATGTGTTTATTTGATAGTATATGTTGATGATATAGTGATTACAGGGAATGATGCTACTAAGATTGTTCAGCTAAAGGAGCACTTATTCAGTCATTTCCAAACCAAAGACCTAGGGTATTTGAAGTACTTCCTTGGTATTGAGGTAGCTCAATCAGGAGATGGTGTTGTGATCTCACAGAGAAAGTATGCTCTTGACATTTTGGAGGAGACAGGCATGCAGAATTGTAGACCTGTTGATAGTCCTATGGATCCGAATCTGAAGCTCATGGCAGATCAAAGTGAAATCTATCATGATCCCGAAAGATATAGGAGACTTGTGGGAAAACTAATTTATCTCACCATTACGAGACCTGATATTTCCTTTGCTGTTGGAGTGGTGAGTCAATTTATGCAAAATCCTCGTGCTGATCATTGGAATGCTGTTACACGTATTCTTAGATACATAAAGAGAGCTCCTGGACAAGGATTGCTTTATGAAGACAAAGGTAACACACAAATATCTGGATATTGTGATGCGGACTGGGCTGGATGTCCCATGGATAGGAGATCCACATCAGGATACTGTGTCTCCATTGGGGGAAATGTTATCTCTTGGAAAAGTAAGAAGCAAACTGTTGTTGCTCGATCTAGTGCAGAAGCTGAGTACAGATCTATGGCTATGGTTACATGTGAACTTATGTGGGTCAAACAAATTCTTGAAGAGTTGAAATTCTGCAAAGTGATGCAAATGAAGTTATATTGTGATAATCAGGCTGCTCTTCACATTGCTTCAAACCCAGTCTTCCATGAGAGGACCAAGCACATAGAGATTGACTGTCACTTTATTCGGGAGAAGCTATTGTCCAAAGAGATTGCCACTGAGTTCATTAACTCTAATGATCAGCCAGCTGATATTTTGACTAAGTCCTTAAGGGGGCCTAGGATTCAGTTTATATGTTCCAAGCTTGGTGCATATGATTTATATGCTCCAGCTTGAGGGGGAGTGTTATAATTATGTGTATCTATTGAGAGATTTTCTGTTGTTTAGCTTTCTTAGTTTTCCTGCTTAGCTTGTTGTAGAAGACAGCAGTATGGCTTGTCTTGTCAAGCTGTCCCTTTCTTCCTTGATGTATATATATATGTTATTTTGAATGAAATAAAGTAAGCAAGTGAGAGAATAGTTCTTCCTCACTCTAGTCACAGCTTCAACTATCACCAAGATTATGATTTGCAACAAACAAATAAGAATTTCTTGCAGGGCTAAAAGGCAATAAAAAAGAGTAGAACAAACTACCAATGAAAATTTTAAGATTGTCTTTATCTTCTAGATTAAATAAATGATCTCTCTTAAAGCCTATTTTTCTTCCATTTTAATTAGGAGTTCTCATGCATTTCTCAATGGAAAATGTGACATGCTTAGGTTTCATTCTATTTTCAATCAATTCAACAACTGATTTCAGTTATATCAAATACTCATCATTTACATTTGAGCACAAAGAAATTCTATTCCATAAATTCAAGTGTTGTTAAATGGCGGCCATGGCGGCGCCATGGCGGTTTTCCGTGGCGGATTTTCGAAAAAACGCCACCGAATAGCGGTGGCGTTGCGGGTTTGGGATGGCGGCGCCATGACGGCCGCCATAGCCATGGCGGTCGTGGCGGGGTGGCGGAAATGGCGGAATTTCGTGGGTTTTTGTCCGCGGTAGGAGTTGGGCCGACCCGACCCAACCCTACCCGGTTATTCATTAAATAAAAAGACTCCATCCCTACCTGCGTCGACCCAACCCTACCTGCGTCCCTCCAAAAGAGCTTACCCAGCGGCACGCACGAACGAACCGTCGCGACGAGCTCCGACACCACCCAACAGCCTACCTGCCTTCAGCCTACCCAGCCGCCGCCGCGACACCACCCCCGGCAGCACGCACGAACGGCGGCGACGAGCTCCGACGACGAGCCCCGACAACGCACGAAGAAGAAGACCCGCGAAGGAAGAAGACGAAGTCACGAAGAAGAAGAAGACGCGGGTCTGCTTTTTTTTTTTTAATTTTTTTTGGGCTTTTTGCTGTTTGACACCCCATTTTTCTGTCTACAGCTTTTTTTTTTCCTTTTGCTATTTGACAAACCTTTTTACTGTTAACAGTCCTTTTTTTTTTCGTATTTGACACCACAATTTTTTTTTCCTGTTCAGACCTCTTTTAAATGGCTGAACCATCATCCGATGCTGCTACTGCAAGTGCAACGAGGAAAAATAAGGCAGACCCAGGCTGGAAATATTGTCATTCACTAGTGGAAGGAGATACAAACACCATTGTTTGTAATTTCTGTGGAAAAATCACTAAGGGAGGAATAACCCGAGCCAAACAACACCTGATTGGGAAGTCGGGCAACGTTGCAGCTTGCAAGAAAACTCCCCCAAATGTAGTCGAAGAGTTGAAGGAATATATGGCTACAAAAAAAAGTGGGACCACTTACAGTACTTCTGGCAGTGGTAATATGGCAAATATAAGAGACTTTGAATTTGGTGAACCGATTGGATGTGATGGAAGTGAAGAAGATGAGTTTGCGGACTCTTGTAATGCTGCTACAAGTGCAAAGACAAAGTGTGGGACTAAAAAAGGACCAATGGACAAATTTTGTAAGAATCCAGAAAATGCAATCAATCGGAGAAAAATGGAGATGCTGAGGCAAATGAACATAAGAGAGTCAATGGATAAGAATGAAGTATTGAAGGTGCATCAACATATTGCTCGCTTTTGGTACCAAGCAGGTTTGTCATTCAACCTCATTAAATTGAAAAGCTTTGAGAACATGGTTGCAGCCATTGGTCAATATGGGCCACATTTGCCCATTCCTAGCTATCATGACATCAGAGTTCCACTCTTGAAGAAGGAAGTTGAATATACTGAAAATTTGATGAAAGGCCATAGGGAGCAATGGGTCAAGTATGGTTGTACTATTATGTCCGATGCATGGACTGATCGGAAACAAAGATGCATCATTAATTTTTTGATTAACTCTCAAGCTGGTACCATGTTTTTGAAGTCTGTTGATGGCTCTGATTTTGTAAAGACAGGTGAAAAGCTTTTTGAGTTGCTTGATGCCATTGTGGAGGAAGTTGGAGAAGAGAATGTTGTTCAAGTTGTAACCGATAATGGGAGCAACTATGTTTTAGCGGGTAAGTTGTTGGAGGAGAAAAGGAAACATATTTATTGGACTCCTTGTGCAGCTCATTGTATTGATTTGATGCTTGAAGATATTGGGAAGCTTCCCTTGATAAGGAAGACAATTAGAAGGGCAATCAATCTAGTTGGGTTTATCTATGCCCATTCTAGTACCTTAAGTTTGTTGAGAAATTTTACAAACAAGAGGGAATTGGTGAGACATGCTATTACTAGATTTGCCACTTCTTATCTAACCTTGGAAAGGCTTCACAAAGAGAAAGTCAATATTAGAAAAATGTTTACTTCTGATGAATGGACCTTGAACAAGCTATCTAAGGAGCCTAAGGGAAAAGAAGTTGCAAAGGTAGTGCTCATGCCTTCTTTTTGGAATAGTGTGGTTTACACTCTTAAAGTCATGGCTCCACTTGTGAAAGTGCTTCGTCTTGTGGATGGTGAAAGGAAACCAGCCATGGACTATATTTATGAAGCAATGGACAAGGCAAAAGAAACAATTATCAAGTCTTTCAACAACAATGAAAGCAAGTACAAAGATGTGTTTGCAATCATTGATAAAAGATGGAATTGTCAGCTTCATAGGCCATTGCATGCAGCTGCCCACTTCTTAAATCCAGAGTTCTTTTATGACAACACTGACTTGGAGTTTGATTTTGAGGTCACCAATGGTTTGTTTGAGTGCATTAAGAAGTTGATTCCACAATTTGATGTGCAACAGAAAATTCTAACCGAGTTGCATCTTTACAAGATTGGTGCTGACCACTTTGGTTCCGACTTTGCAATGGCTCAAAGGAAAACCCATTCTCCTAGTAAGAAACTTTTATCATACTATTTTTTTTATGTATTAGTTTTATAATTCAGAATTCTAAGTTATGCTCTTGGTTGGTAATTGGTATTGCAGCATATTGGTGGCGAATGTTTGGGTCACAAACTCCAAATTTGCAGAAGCTAGCTATTAAGATTTTGAGTTTAACTTGCAGTGCTTCAGGATGTGAAAGAAATTGGAGTGTCTTTGAGCAAGTAATTGTGACAACTCTAACTATACTTTTTAATTTTATTTAATTTTGATGATCAAGTTTTATTTGGAGTATATTTGAGATTGAAATCAACATTTATTTGTTATGTTGTAGATTCATTCCAAAAAAAGAAATAGGCTTGAGCACAAGAGGTTGCATGATTTGGTGTTTGTCAAATACAACCAACAATTGAAGCAAAGATATAATGCAAGAGATGAAATTGATCCAATTTCTCTTAATGATATTGATGTATGCAATGAATGACTCGTGGGAGAGATGGATCAAAATGATGATAATGATGCTGGAAATGATTTGGTATTTGAAGATGATGATGCTCTAAATTGGACAACTGTGTATCAGGCTTCGGGGGTTGGAGAGTGTAGGATGTATACTAGGCGGAAAAAGCAAAAAACAAGTGTTGCTGCTGCCCAAACTTCTAAAAAACAGGCAATGATTGTTGGATCTTCATCAAGGAAGCAAAAAGCAGTCCAAGAAAATGATGAGGATCTAGATGTTGAGGAGAATATTGATGTTGAATTTGAAGAAGAAGAAATCATGGTCAATTTTGAGGCGTCTGATGGGGAAGAGGGAGAGGGAGATGCTCCATTACCATATGATAACAACGAAGATGATTATGTGGGGATTGGAGAAGATGATTAGAGCCTCAACCTTCACTTTGCACTTTGCATAATTTTTTTTTTTATCAGCAAAAATAAGTATTTATATTAATGAAGTATCAGGGGTACTTTAAAGTACAGATATAGGGGTCAGATTTTTGGTTCCATGGCAGACTTAATGTAGTCTAACATAGAACCAGTTTCTGGGTACATAAAATATAATAAACTCTAGTAACAGTCTAACATTACACCCTGAGCTACCTACTAAAACCACTTGTAATGTTACTAGACCAGTGGTTGTAATGGGTAACAAAATCCTTCTCCAAGTTTCGAAGCCATGTCCATAACAAAAAAACTGCATCGTCCATCAGTTTGGTAGCGTCAATTGTTTCATTAGCAAAGATGATTCTGTTCCTATGCCGCCAAATAGTCCATGTCAGGGCTAACCACCACCATTTCCATCTATTGGTCCTTATCCCAAGATTCACGCCAAAAATGTGCTGGAGGAAATGCTGTTTTGGGTTCATTGGGAAGGCCCCTACCATGTTCACCCAAGACCATGATGCCCACCAAACTGGTATGACCTTGCTGCAATGAAAAAACAGGTGCCCTTCAATCTCATCCGTACTTCTGCAAAAAGGGCAGCTGCTGTCATTTACCTCTATATGTCTCCGCTACAAATTAGCTTTTGTCGGGAGTCTATTGTTGAGAAGCCGCCATGCGAATACAGAAACTTTAGATGGGATCTTGAGATTCCATAATTCTTCGAAGGTGCTGTCATGACTCTCCTCCGCTGACTCAGCCAGCATCATTTTGTATGCGCTTTTTACAGAATAATGGCCAGTTGGGTCTGCTGTCCACAACCATTGATCTGCTGTGTGAGGCTGAATTGACTTTCCTTCAATATCTTCTAGAAATGATACAGCCATATGTATTTCACTGTCGAACAACGATCTCCTCCACCTAAAGTCCCACACCCATCCTGAATCTTGCTGAAACCCCATCTGCTGAATAAGTTTATCTTGCTGACAGGATATGATGAACAGCCTAGGGTACTTGGTTAGTAGGGAACCCTCACTGTCCAGCCAATTATCCTCCCAGAACTTAATCTTGTCTCCACGTCCAACCCTCCATGAAATTGCACTTTGTAATGCGTGACCGTGTTGTGGATGTTGGAGAGCCAGCTTTAGGTCCCTCCACCATATGGACTCGATGTTGTCTCGTGATGCTTCATTCAATTGTCTCCAGCCACCATACTTGGACTCTAACACCCTGACCCACAGTTCCCCTTGATGCTGGAACAAGTTCCACTTCCATTTTGCGAGTAGTGCCAAGTTGAATGTTGGTATGTCCTTGATTCCGAGTCCCCCTTTCTCCTTTGGAAGGCACACAGTCTCCCATTTGATCCAGGCTATCTTGTTTTGGTCATCACCTCCACCCCACAGGAATCTTCTTTGTAAACGCACCAGCTTGTCCACCACCTTTTTAGGAACCCTGAAAAAAGAAAAGAAATAAATAGGAATGGATGTTAAGACAGATTGTATGAGAGTCACTCTCCCCCCGAATGATAGGTGTCTTTGCCTCCATTTCGATAGTTTTTTCTCACATTTACTGATAAGAGGGTCCCATGTCTGACACTTTCTTGGATTCGCTCCAATAGGAATACCCAGGTACATAAAAGGGACAGCCAACAAACTACAGTTTAGGTAATGTGCTGCCTCGGACTTCCACTCTTCCGGCCTGCCAAAAGCCCCAAAGCTACTCTTTGCAAAATTAATTTTGAGACCTGAGATGAGTTCAAAGGTTCTCAAAATCGCCTTGATAACTCTAACATTCTCCATAGATGCCTCTCCGAAGAAAATTGTGTCGTCCGCATACTGAAGAATGCTGATTTCCACCTTGTCCAAGCCCACTAGGAATCCCCGAAATAGGTTTTTCCCCGTTGCTTGTGACATCAGCCCATTTAATGCCTCAGCTACAATATTAAAAAGTAGAGGTGCTAATGGGTCCCCTTGCCTAAGTCCTTTCTGAGGGAGGAACTCAGGTGAGGGACTCCCATTTACCAAGACCGAGATAGATGCGGATTTTAGACACCCTTCAATCCACTGTATCCATTTTGAACAAAAACCCATCCTCCTCAACATGTAGATCAAAAAATCCCATGAAACTGAATCGTAGGCCTTCTCATAATCAACCTTGAATACCAGGCATGGCTTTTGACTCCTTCGGGCTTCTTCGACCACCTCATTTGCTATCAGCACACTATGAAGCATATGTCTTCCCTCTATAAATGCGGATTGCCTTTCATCTATGATGAGATGCATGACCTGCTTCAATCTATTAGCCAGGATCTTAGCCACGATCTTGTAAATACAACCTATTAGTGAAATAGGCCTGTATTCCTTGAGCAATTGTGGATCCGCCACCTTAGGGATAAGGGTTATGAAAGAAGCATTACAACCCCTTGGAAAGATTCCGTTAACATAGAACTCATCCAGGAACCGAAGCACGTCGGGTTTAAAGATGTGCCAAAATTGCTTGATGAATTTGAAATTAAGTCCATCAGGGCCCGGGCTCTTTTCACTCCCACAGCTCCATACAGCTGTCCTAACCTCATCCTCATGAAATCGCTGCACTAACAGTTCGTTTTGGTGGCTGTCCAAGGTGCGGAAAGTAATACCGTCCGGTCGGGGTCTATGATGGTCAGATTCTTTGAATTGTTGCATGAAGTGGCATCTGACCGCCTCTTTAACTCTCGATGGTTCCTCATTCCAAGATCCATCAGTCATCATCCCTGATAAGCAATTCCTCCTGCGGCTCACATTCATCAGTAGGTGAAAATATCGAGAATTGCAATCACCCTCGCTTATCCATTTAGACCTTGCCTTCTGTCTTAGTAGGGACTCATGTGATTGAGCCGCTACCCACAAATCTTCCTGGAGCTGTTTCCTGAGCAACATCTCTTGGGAGGACAATTGTCTGTCTGCTATGGTCGCTTCTAATTTGTTTAATTGTTCCTCAATCTTCTTGTATTTCTTGAGAGTATCACCAAACTGCTCATTATTCCATGCTTTTATCCACTCCTTTAACCTTTTAATCTTTTCCTTTAGCACATACCCTCCCCAACCTCTTTGCTGATAGGAGGTCCAGCTTTCCTGTACAATCTTCTGAAATGATTTGTCCAATAGCCAACAATCAAGGATTCGAAACGGTTTAGGACCCCAATCTACACTCTTGGATGAGAGCAAAATTGGACAGTGGTCTGAGAAGTTTCGATCCAATGTATATTGAGTGGTTCCCGGCCATTTAGCAAGCCATTCTGGTGATACAAAGAACTTGTCTAGTTTACTCCTTGCAGACCCATTCGGTCTATACCAGGTGAACTTTTTCCCCACCCATGGCGCTTCCTCCAGCTCTAGCTCATCAAGCCATTCATTAAACTCCCTCATATTGCTATCCCCCATTCCCCTTTGATTGACCCCCACTCGTTCTTCTGGTGTTCTGATAGTGTTGAAGTCACCCAATATGCACCATAAACTTCCTGTGTTTGAGCTTTTCAGCTGCTTAATCTTGTCCCATAACACCCGCTTGTTTTGAGAATCACAAGGGGAGTAAATGTTGATGATGTGAACAGATTGTGCTTCCTTAATCCACTTCCCTGTTAACATTATAAATCCATTTCCGCTGACCTTACTTTCTAGAGAAAAGGTTTTGTCACTCCATATGCACACAATTCCACCAGCTGCATTAATTGCTGGTTGAGATTCCCATTTGACGTCCGCATCCCCCCACAAAGCTTGGCACATAGGTTTGTCAAAGAACTCCTTTTTAGTTTCCTGAATACACAGCATATCTATGTTTTGTTTAGTAGCCATCCTTCTAATCGCTGGCCACTTGACCCCCCTCCCTAACCCCCTAACGTTATAAGTGATAATCTTCATGGGGTCTTGCTTCTTACTCCCAGCCGTTCTGCCTGTTTGGTATCTCTTGCTTCCATGTCCGCTATTTTCTCCACGAAGTTGATATCCATTGGCCCGCCAGTGACACCAAGGGCTTGTGCCATTTTCCATATGCTTTCTGCCTCCTCGGTCTGTTTTGTGGGTAATTTATCATCCAGCAGTTTTGTTTGTCCATGGTTATTGGGTTGATTGTCAGTGGAGTCCTGATATTGTTGGAGTGGGCTATAATTAAATGTTTCCGTAACTTTGTGGGGGTTTGAACAAGCAATGGGTATATGTTCCTCTTGCTTTTTGCGCCACCTTCTTCTCGAGAAAACTCTGCATGTACTCATTGGGCCTACACAACTTTTATTTGGGCTGCCAGTATGCTGAGTATTTGTTACCACGGGGGTGTGAGCAGCAAAGCCAGGCCCACTTACATATTCCTCCCCACAGTCACGTGACTGATGGGTATTTAGGATCTGCCTTCCCGACAACTCAACAGCTCTCTCCTCCTCATGGTTTCCTCTTTCATGCATCATTTTTGAATTAACCCCATGACTGATGATAAAGTGATCCTGCCCATCCCCTTTTCCATCCATGATGCAGGTGTCTTTCTGTGTGACCGTGCCGCCACAAGTGTCTGCGTTCCCGATGCTAGCTGGCTGGGTAGTGTCACTGTCGTGAGTCTGGGTTGGCACCATTATCCGCTGGATAACTTCATTATCCTCTGTATATTTTGTTGTTGACGGTCCACCGGTTAATAGCGCACGCGTTTGGTCTGTTTTCCCTAACGGTGACGCCCTTTCCAGCGTGGTGGTTAGGCCGAACGCTAGCTCAGGTCCGTTGGTTGGTGTCCCATACGCGATCTGCGTTTCAGACTTCTCCTCGTTCAGCTTCAGCGTGACCCTCGGCAACTCAACTTCACTGTCGTCGGAAAAAATTTCTTCTGAGGAGCTTTGATACAGCGTTCGCCGGCACCGACATGTGTCGTGGTGGATTGCGGTCTCCTCCGTTATGTGGACTTTGTAAACCTCTCCTTGGACATGCACGTTGACCGTGTGTGCTATTGGCGGCATCCATGAGGTTTTGATTAAAATGCGAGCCCTGTCCAGCTTCCTAAGCTCGTCGACATCGTCATCGACGTCCACGAGTTCTCCGATGGCAGCCACTATCTTTCTCATCTGGGTGGTGTCCCACACCACTAGCGGTATCCCCCAGCAAGTAACCCAGGTCAGCCTGTACCCCGTCCGCAACCGCGGATGCCACTTCTCCAATGAGTAAAAAGGTGATTCTCCTTCTTCGGTTTCATCGTCCATCAGTCGCTTTGCTGCGTCCTCAGTGAACCCGAGGAGAAGGACCATATCATCCCCAATGTATTTTGGCGATATGTTGGCTCCGATATCCCAAGGGAGATCATCTTCAATCCTATCGAACGAAGCCAAATTTCTTAGCCTCCCCACCCATGCCTCTCTAAGCCAGTTTTGTGCTGTGGGTGATAGTTCTAATTGCACCGACGAACATGATCGATAGCTGTTTTGATCATTACGATTTGTTGTCCTCTGCATTTGTGCTCTGGGTATATTCCTTGTCACTGCCTGCGCATACGAGCCTCTCTTCAGATACGTTCCGGGGTGTCTTCCATGGGTTGACTCCTTTCCAATGAACTCAGCTGGCTGTCGTTGTTGAGCTGCTGAGCGTGTCTTTCCAGCTTGTACTCTTGCAAACTTAGGGATATTAACATGCATCTTGAGCCTGCCAAAAAGGGAGTTGTCGAGTTTCCTTTCTAGTTCGTGCTTGTCTTCCACTCCGCTGAATCTGACAAAGCCATATTTCTTCCCCAACTTGTTTCTCCTTGCTGAAATGAAAATTTCCCTCATCGCGCCAAACTGTTTGAAATAGCGCCACAACTCCTCCATGTTTGCTTCATCGGGGAAACGGGTGAAGTAGAAAGATTGAATATCTTTCTGATCCCGCCAGTTTCTCCGTATGTAACCTTGTCGTTGGCCAGTACCTTCTCCAGCGAGTGTCAGACCGGGACCCTCTCTCAGATTCTCACGGCCACTCGTTTTCCTCTCCCTTCTACTCCTAACTCTCTCCCACCCAGTGTTTCTCTCTCTAGACATATCTCTCTCTTCGATTTGAACTTTGCACTTTGCATTATGTTTTTATCATTTTCTTATTTTGAACTCTTTAATGAGTTTATTTGGTGTTGGTACTTGATTATTGTATGAACTCATGAAACTTTTTTAGTTTATTTGAATGCAATCCTTTGTTTTTTTCAATTTCAATGAGTTTATATATATGTTTTTTTTTTTGTCCGCCATGACATCCGCCATTTTCCGCTACGCCATCCGCCATATTTTTATGGCGGATTTTTGACTTTCCGCCATGAACCGCCATCCGCCATTAACAACATATATAAATTCTCAAGAAATGAGATTTTACTCTAGAGTTAATAATTTCTAAAAAAAAATTGATAGGAGTTACAATACGAACTCTCGTTTTCTCCACCTTTTGATCTTTCATCACATGTGCTAACAGTAGCCCAAAGAGGATAAATGATCAAATAAAGTGATCATGCTCCTTTGTGGGGATGTGTTACCATTTTAGGAAATGGATCAGAAGGTGCAGGAAACACAAGCTGGTCTTGTAACTTCTGTCAAAAAGTTTTAGAAGTTATTACTCTATAGTGAAAGCTCATTTGTTGAGTTTTTATGAAACTGAAATTTCTGTATATTCAAATGTAAATGAAGAGTATTTGGATGAATTGAAATCAGTTAATTAACTGAAAAAGAGTGAAACGTAAGCATATCCCATTGCTTACTGAGAAAACACATGAGAACTCTTCATTAAAATGGAGAAGTGGACTTTTAGAGAGAGCATTTTATCTACAAGATAGAGATCATCTTAAAGTCCTCATTGCTAGAATGTTTTATCCTTCTTAATTGTCTTTTAACATTGCAAGAAATCCTTATTATGCTAATTCTTATTTGTTTGCTACAAATCATAATCTTAGTGGTTTTCTCCTTCCTGGATACAATGCTTTGAGGACAACTCTCTTCAACATGAAAAAACACATATTCAGAGCTTGCTTAAACCAATTAAATCAACTTGGAAGGCAAAATGAGTTAGCAAAGTTTCATATATCCAAAAAAAGGCCTTTAACTAACTGCATGCTGCAAGTGAATGGGTCCTATTTTTTAAAAGTTGTTGATGTTTCTATTGAAATTAAACATTATCTAGTTGATAGGAAGCCATAAGCTATAAAAATAGGGTGAAGGAGAGATGGACCAGGGAAGTGCGCTGGTAATGTTCCAGTAGGAGGAGAAAAGGATGTTGCTGTTTGCTCAGGAAAAATGGCTCAAACAATTGATACCATATTAGATTTTATGAAATCTTGTCTCTACACACACCATTGTGAGTACCAAATGCTACTAAAGGTAATAAATGCAGACCACACACCATTGAACTTATACTTACATGAGTGGGGCAGAGTAATAAATGCACATTCAGTAGGACACAAGTGAGTAATGTTATGTTATAAAGGTAAAAATTAAGATCCATATCACATAACAAGTTGCAAAGTATAGGCGTCTTAGATCCATCTAACAAAGTGATAGGGAGACTGAAAGCAATGTCACACAAATGCAAGCATAATTCGTGATTGCAAAATCACTTAAAAGAAAATTCTGCTACAAAGCAAGAAGGCCAGTGATGCTCTATGAGTACGTGTTTGCGACACTCTACAAGTAAATGTTCTACTGCAAAGCAAGAAGGCCAGTGATGCTCTATGAATAAGTGTTTGCAACACTCTACAAGTAAATGTTCTACTACAAAGCAAGAAGGCTAGTGATGCTCTATGAGTATAGGCATCTTGGATCCATCTTATAAAGTGATAAGGAGGCCTAAAGAATTGTCACACAGATTCAAGCATAACCTGTGAGGCCAAAGAGACAATTGGAGGAACCATTGGAAAGGCCTTGCTCTTTATCTAAATAGTAGGTTTTAGATATTGCCAAATAGCATCAACTAATCCATAACGCCAACCCCACAATCCACAGTGAGAAAAGGCTTCATGGCTGGCTGCATTGCTTATAAATCATACAATTACTCTACACAATTGAGAAATTTCAATGTCTAGCAAATTTGTTAATGTGACTTCATGATATTGAAGTTTTGGATAACAAAATTTTCAATGTTGTGATTGCTCTGTCATTAGTAGCAGTTAAGGACCTGCTCTCTTTACATGGTACCAGTTTACCAACAAATACGAAAAAAGAAGGGGAAAACAGTAGAAATATAAACTTATGTTTGGGGAACAAACTGCTTCCAATAGATAAAAAAATTAATCATTTTTCATAACATGCAAAAGTGTCACTGCAACCCATGCATAACTCAGTTATAAACATACTCTCTGCATAGCTGAGAAATTTCAATATTTAGCTTGTTCACTCGATCTAATTTCTCTGCAAAAAAAAAAGTGCATCACATAAGAAACATTTTAAAGAGAGAAAGCTCCTACAACTTTATTTGAAAGTATAACATGGAATTAAGAGTAATATTATTACCAGGGCAAAGATGAATTCCACCCCTTTCAAAGTCGGCGCGTAAGTTTCTAACTCCCCTTTGAGCTTCCTCAGAAAGCATATGACATTCTTGCTCAGCTTTCTTCACCGCATCATATAGATCATGATTTGTGTTCAGATACTGTACAGAAAAAAGATAAAATACCAAGTGCAGGTGCTGGGGTTAGATCTCTTTGTAAAATGAGCTTTATCATGTGTTAATATAATGTCTGCATCTTACTTATAGCACTTAAATGAAGATTTTTTTTTTTTTTGATCAGCAAAAGTAATATTTATATATATATGGGGAGAAGTACCAGAGGTACTAAAAGTACAAATAATAGACAGATATGATATTTGGTCCACAGTTAGGATCTAAGCTAGGTACATTGTTACATTAGTCAAAGCAACCCATCTATCCTAATTGCAGAAAGCTGCCGGTAGATTGCTAGACCAGTAATTATAATGCGCTGTGAATCCTTACTCCAGCTGTCTGAACCAAAACCATACTAAAAACATTGCTTCCTCCATCAACTTGCAGCCATTGAATGGTTCATTCGAGAAGATAAGCCGATTTCTGTGTTGCCATATTGTGAAATTCAAGGCAACCCACCAAACTTTCCATCTGCTGTATTGTTTTTTCCCATGTAAGCCATTTGGATGTTGTATAAAGTGCTGCCTCGGATTGGCTGGCATTGCTCCCAGTGTGTTAATCCAAGAGAGGGATTCCCACCACAAGGGTTGTGTTTTTGGGCAGTTGAAGAATAAATGAGAAGCATCCTCCTCCTTATTCCTGCAGAAGGGGCACAAATGGTCATTTAGCTGTATTTGTCTTCTTCTTAGATTAAGCTTGGTTGGTAGTCTGTCTTTAACTAATCTCCATGCAAAGATGGCTGCTTTGCTGGTATTTGTAGTTTCCATATCTCCGTAAACACGCCATCACTATTTTCCTCTGTTGCTTCTCCTTGCATCAAATGGTATGCACTCCTTGTGGTGTATTGTCCATTAGGTTCTGCTCTCCATTTCCAGCAATCTACTGAGTGTGGATGGATATGAATCCTTGCTGTCTCTTCCAAAAAACTGCTAGCCGCATCAATTTCACAATCAAATAAAGGCCTTCTCCATTGAAAATTCCATTCCCAAGCCGTGTCTGTATGTCTTCCCATTTGTTGAACAGTTTGGTGTTGCTGGCTGGATATTTGATAGAGCCTTGGGTATTTCGTCATTAATGCCTCCCCATCGCCAACCCATGTGTCCTCCCAAAATCTGGCTTTGTCTCCACACCCCACCTTCCAAACTGTTTCTTGTTGGAGTATTTTATTCAGCTGGTGTTCATGTGTGACCTCCATTAAATCCTGCCACCATAAGGATCCATTGCTTGCTCGTCAGCCTTCAGCTAGAGACCGCCACCCTCCATATTTTGAGTCCAATATTCTAGCCCAAAGATCTGAACTTTGCTGCATAATATTCCATCTCCATTTCCCCAACAATGCTCTGTTGAATGTTGTGATGTCTTTTATGCCCAAGCCACCCTTTTCTTTTGGTAGGCAAATGGTTTCCCATTTAACCCACGCAATTTTCTTTTGGTCCAGCCCTCCACCCCATAGGAACCTTCTCTAAATTTGAGTCAGCTTAGCCGCCACTTTAGCGGGGATCAATTCAAATACTTGGCAGGCTGCATTGTCTACTGTTGTGTCTGTCCCACTGTCCCAAAACAGCACTTTGCATAATTTATTTTAAGTCCAGAAGCAAGTTCAAAGGCTCTTAGAATGGATTTGATTGTCTTAACATTCTGCATAGTAGCCTCCCCAAAAAATATGGTATCGTCAGCATATTGTAGGATGCTAATCCCCACCAGAAATTCAGTGAACAACTTCTTTTTAATTGCTTCCCTCATGAGTCCAGTTAGGGCCTCCATAGCTATGTTGAATAAGAGGGGTGCCAATGGGTCACCTTGTCTGAGTCCTTTTTGTGGGGCAAATTCAGGTGTGGGACTGCCATTTACCAACACCGATACAAAGGCTGATTTAAGGCAGCCTTCCATCCAATGAATCCATTTGTCGCAGAATCCCATTCTCCTTAGAATATAAGAGAGGAAATTCCACGATACTGAGTCATAAGCCCTTTCGAAGTCAACTTTAAATATTAGGCATGGCTCTTTAGCCTTCCTTGCTTCTTCCACCACTTCAATAGCAATTGCTGCACTATGTAGCAAGTGTCTTCCAGCTATTAAGGCAGATTGTCTTTCATCAATAATTATTGGCATGATCCTTTTTAGTCTGTTTGCTAGCACCTTAGCCACTATCTTGTAGACACATCCTATGAGCGAAATAGGTCTAAAGCTGTTCAAGTCTTGGGGGTCATGCACCTTAGGAATCAGAGCGATGAATGAGGCATTGCCTCCTCTTGAAAAGCTGCCGTGAGCATGAAATTCACATAGGAAGCGCAGGATATCAGGTTTCATGATCTGTCAGAAGTGCTTGATGAACTTGAAATTGAGCCCATCCGGGCCTGGGCTCTTTTCACTACCACAATCCCATACCCCTCTCCTTATTTCTTCCTCAGTGAAGGTATCCACCAACATTTGGTTTGCATGTTGCCCAATGCTGTTAAAGGTGACACCATTTAGAGTTGGTCTAGTCTGTAGTGGTTCTTGGTATCTTTGCTGAAAAAACCGTCGAATTTCTTCTTTCACCCTGTTTGGTTCCTCTACCCAGGAGCCATTAATGAGCACTCCATTGAGTGTGTTGGTTCTGCGGTGTGAGTTGATCAGCATGTGGAAGTAACGGGAATTACGATCGCCTTCTTTGATCCATCTAGATCTTGCCTTTTGTCTCATTAATGATTCATGTGTCTAGGCTGCTGTCCACAGGTCCTGCTGCAACCTCTTCCTCTTCATGCTTTCTTGGGAAGTCAACTGTCAGTCTGCTGTGTCATTTTCTAGTTTATTTAACTCAGCCTCTATTTTTTGCATGTTGATGAGTGTGTCTCCAAACTGCTCCTTATTCCACAGCTTCATTCTTTCCTTCAGGCGTTTGATTTTCTCTTTAAGTACATAGCCACCCCAGCCTCTTTGTTGTGAATTTGTCCAACTTTCCTTGACCATCATCTCAAATGACTTCTCTTTGAGCCAACAGTCCAATACTCTGAATGGTTTGGCCCCCCAATCAGAGTTTTTGGATTTGAAGAGCACAAGGCAATGATCCGAGAAATTTCTTTGTAGGATAAACTACGAGCTGGCTGGCCATTTAGAGAGTCATTCTGGCTGGCTCTGTCTAATTTGCTTATGGCTGTCCCGTTGGGTCTGAACCAGGTATATTTACTCCCTATGCATGGTGGCTCAATAACTTCAACATCATCTAACCATTCGTTGAAATCATTGATGGGCGTATCATCCACCCCTCTCTGAGATATTCCCACCCTTTCAGATGCATTCCTTACACTATTAAAATCTCCCAACATGCACCATAGGCTCCTCGGGTTCTGATCCTTGATCTGTTTTAGGGATTCCCATAATATTCTCTTATTGTGGGAATCACAAGGGGCATATATGTTGACTATAAACACCTTCTGGGCTTCTTTTCTCCAAACCCCTTCCAACAGTATAAACCCCCGGCCACTGACCCTTCTTTCCACATTAAAGCTTTCTTCACTCCACAGGCATAGCAAACCACCCGTCGTATTTATGGCAGGCTGTAACTCCCAGGTTACATCATTATCTCCCCATAAGGATTGGCACATTTTGGTGTCTATTTGCTGCTTCTTTGTCTCCGGAAGGCATAGTAGATCAACCTTGTGTTTCTTCACTAACCTCCTAATGGCAGTCCATTTGATCCCCCTCCCTAGCCCTCTAACATTATATGTGAAGATGTTCACGGGACACATTTCTATTTCCCAGCTTTTCTGCCTCCTTTCTATCCCTGATTTCCATGTCTGTGATGATGTCTATGAAGCTTTGGTACTCATTTACACATGAAATTCCCATTTGTTTTGCCATATTCCAGTGATATTCTGCCACCTGTAGAATATGAGAGTTGTCAACAGAGATTGGCGCTACATTGTCGGGTGTGCGCTACATTGTCGGGTGTGTGCTCTCTCTTTTCTTTTTCTTTGTTTGTGTAAACCAAGCCTGAGCCCAAGGTGTCTTGCGTTACTGGCGCTTTCCCTTTTCCGGCTTCCATATCGATCGCACCAACCTCGACAACTATGTTGTCAGGCCTCCTACCGAAGTTATTGCCCAGTGGGTCATAGGAAGTTCCACTGGGTAACAGCAGATGCCCGTTGTCTCCTGCTTCGTCCCCTTCATCAGTGATGTTCCAAATGTTGTCGGAGGGTGCATGGTCGTTGTTCGCCGCGCCGAGGGGGTTGCCAGTATCGTTGTCTTCAGACTCTATCTTGTCCGACGACCCATCGAGGTGGCGTGTTTTGCAGTTGCATGTGAGGGTATCGGGCCCTATTTCTTCAACAAAGTAAATGGTGTGCTGTTCGCCAGCGATATGGAGGTGTATGGTGTGTTGCAGCAATGGTTTCCACGGGGTTCTAATCAACATCCTCACTCTGTCCAACCTCCGGAATTCCTCGACATCGTCGTCAAGCTCCACCAAATCTCCTATCACTGCAGCTATCTTCCGAAATTGTTCCGTATCCCAAGCTACTAGGGGGATTCCCCAACACTGAACCCATATTAGTTTGTGCCCTGTTTTCATGTTAGGATTCCACTTCTCCAGCGTATGGAATTGTGTCGACCCGTGCTGAGCTTCCTCCAATGATAGCGCTTCCGCCCTAGAGTCCGAGAGGCCTGGGAGCATGAACATATCGTCCCCTAGGAATTTGGGCACGATGTCTGACCCGAGCTCCCATGCGATTTCTTCTTCAGCTTCTACAAGTGTTTTCATACTCTTCAGACGTCCGACCCATGCATCAGAGAATCAGTGTTTGCTTCCCATCGGGGGATGTCGAGGTAGAGTGAGGACTGCGACTCTCCGTAGCTTTGTCTGGCAATAACTGTACCTCGCCCCTGGCCTAGGCTCGTCGGCTTTGTGAGCAGGGCCTTCGCGTAAGACATTGAAGGTCAACTGTGTTGCAGGTGTTGCATGTGACTCTGACGTGGTGCAGGATTTCCCTGAGCTCCGCTGCTGTTCCGCATTCCAGGACCTGGTCTTGGCTCTGCTCGTGGGCCGTTACCTCTGTCATACTTTGGTATATTAACATATAGCTTCAGCCCACCAATTACCAGGTTATCAAGCTACCTTTCCAACCTGTTGATATCTGCCACCCCACGAAACCTCACAAATCCGTACCTTCTCCCCCCTTTGTTCCTGTGTTTGGAGATGAAGATCTCCCAAACTTGCCCCCACTCTCTGAAAATGTTCCATAGATCCTTCTCATTCACGTCTTCTGGAAATCTGGTGAAATAAAAGCTTGTAATATCTGTCTCGTCCTTCCACCTTGTTTGGGTATTCCTAGATCGTTGAGGCCTATCGTAAGTGTAGCTTCGTTGTGGGTCATTTCTTTGTCTCGAGTCCTTTCTCACTCCCCCTCTGTTTCTAGAGGTGACCCTCACCCACCCCTCATCTCTCTCCCTCGCGGTTTCTCTTGCTCTCTCTCCCTCTCTCTCTCCTGTGACTCTACCTTTTTCTTGATTTATTTTCATATTCTTCCCATGATGAAGTCAACAATCTATAACTTTGATTTTAGCGCTGCTGCTTACAACTATTATTGCTACTGGTTTTTAATTTTTCCTACCTGTATATATAGTCCCTTTCTTACTTTTCAATTCTGTAAGATGGAAATAGTCTTCTTGTCCTTGTATTTTCTCCATACTTAGATCTAAAATTTAGATTCCTGGTCTTCCTATCCAATGCATTGAAGAGTCCAAATCTTCAAAGCTTAACATTAACCACATTTTTTTTTCAAATGATGATTGGTTTGCAAGTTTAATCAAATGCGATACTTCTTGGTTCAGTAGGTTCTACGATGTCAAATGGTCGCTAAATGTGAAGTCTAGACTCATCTATGTCTTGATTAAAAATTTATATGTACTTATTTTCAATTTAAAGTGCTTCTTCAGGTTTTAAGGTCAGACATAACTAATTTGTCTTACTTCAGTATTCCAACCAGCAACAAATTTGTCCTTAATGCCATTCTACTGTTTATGCAGAAACCGTACATGAAATAAGCCTATGGTCCACTTTGATTCCCACAATATTCCATTCAACAACCTAACCCAATGACCTAGAAATCATATTTCCTTCCTGTATTAAATCAAACTTGCTTTTTCACAACTATATAGACATAGACAATGATAGATAAATTAAAAAAAGCAATATCATAGTTGTTGTAGGATACTAAAGGAAATATTGTTATTGTATTTCACCCATACTACTACTACTTTATGTCAACAACAAAAAACAACTAAAACATGGTCCTTGCCTTCAGAATTGTGGGACTACAATGTTCAAGAAGTGCTTCTTTCCTATTCTGTCCAATATACAGAAAACATCTTTAAAGACAAATGCTAACAACACATTCTCTAATATATTATTTTGAACACACTCTACTATTGACTGAAATTTATTAGAAATCTCAAAGTTTTGTGGGTTCCTCTTCTTTTTTTTTTTTTTTGAAAGGCAAAAGATAATTTATATATTATTCATATTAGAACACAGCAGCACCAGAAGTACTACTGGTGATTTACATAGATGTAATGCATCTAATACCCACCCACCAATACAGGATTAGAACAGCATATACCCCCACATATACTAAGAAGAGAACCTAATTTAGCCAAAAAATTCTCCAAGATTAGACGACCAATAGTTAAAGGAAGTGCAGAAGTTTTTGTCCCTAGACTTTAGCCATGACCACATAAGGAATAATGCATCTTCCATGACTTTTGGCGGTTCAAATCTTTTGCCTTGGAATATGAGGAGATTCCTATTCTTCCAAATTGAGCTTGTTAATGCAATCCACCATGTGTGCCATCTGTTTTGATTCTTCCCAGCTCCAAATCCATCACAGAATTGAGTGTAATGAGATGCTGGAGAGACTGCTAGGGGTCCAACCACTCGCTTCCACCTCATTGATTCCCACCAAAGACCATTAGTCAATTTACAGTGAAAAAATAGATGACCAGCTTCCTCTTGATGAGATCCACATAAGGGGCAATTTTGCTCCTGAATGGGAACATTTCTTCTTAGGAGATTATGTCTAGTGGGTAGCCTATTTTTGATAAGTCTCCAAGAGAAAATCGCAGCTCTTGAAGGGATGTTAAGCCTCCAAATTGTCTTGTAGATATTGGCCTGAGGAAGATTGCTGTTAGCAGTGGTTATCAATCTATAAGCTGACCTAGTTGAGTATAAACCCGAAGGTTCAGCTGTCCATCTCAAGGTGTCCTTCATTTGAGGTTGAATGTGTACATTACTAATTACTTCCATAAACACCACAGCTGCACCTTGTTCATGATCAAATAAATTTCTTCTCCATTTTAAATCCCAACACCATTGACCATGAGCCATGTTACCCATATTGGATATAGAGCTGGTCTGCTGTTTACTGATGAGAAACAGTTGATTAAACTGCTGCTCAAGATTTGAATCAACCCCAAGCCATTTATCCTTCCAGAATTTGACTATGCTTCCATCCCCTACCTTCCAAACCAGATGCTGATGAATAGGGCTAAATTCAGGTTGCTTAATTACTTTTCTAAGATCCCTCCACCAATGAGAGTGCCAAGGTCTATCACTGCCATTGTTAAGATCTGCCCAGCCACCATATTTTGAGTTAAGTATTCGAGCCCACAGCTGATCTTGATTAAAGGCTAAAGCCCATAACCATCTCCCCAACAAGGCTGCATTAAAACTAGAGATATCCTTAATCCCTAGACCCCCCAACTCCTTTGGAAGGCAGATATCCTTCCATTTCACCCAGGCAATTTTGGTGAGGTCTTGAGAGCCCCCCCACAGAAAGTTCCTTTGTAGGGATCTCACTTTATGAGCTACTTTTTGAGGAATTCTAAAAAAAGACAGAAAAAATATTGGTAGAGCAGTTAAAACTGAATTTATCAATGTGACCTTCGCTGCCATTGATAGAATTCTCTGATTCCACTTAGACAACTTTGATTCGAATTTTTTAATCAAAGGTTCCCACACCAAGCAGCTAGATGACTTAGCCCCTAAAGGAATCCCCAAGAACTGAAAAGGAATCTCCATCTGCCTGCACTTGAGAAAATGAGCTGCATCAAGAACCCAATTGTTATCAGCTCCAAATATCCCCACACTGCTCTTGGAAAAATTAATCTTCAACCCAGATGCCATTTCAAAGCCTCTAAGCATGGCCTTCATCACAATCACATTATCCCATGAAGCTTCTCCCACAAAGACAGTATCATCTGCATATTGCAGAATGTTTACTGGCACCTTCTGTTTTCCTACTAAGTAACTGCTGTACAGACCTTTGGTTAGAGCTGTCCTCATCATGCCAGTCAAGCCCTCTGCCACAATATTAAAAAGGAAAGGGGCTAAGGGGTCCCCTTGCCTCAAACCTCTAGTGGGGGCAAATTCATTTGAGGGGCTGCCATTTATGAGAATGGATATAGAAGCTGATTGATTGCAAGCATTGATCCATTTCCTCCATATAGGACAAAACCCCATTCTATCCATCATATAATCCAGAAAGGTCCATGAAACAGAGTCATAGGCCTTTGCAAAATCCACCTTAAACACCAGAGCTGGTTTCTTGCTTCTTTTAGCTTCCTCTATTACCTCATTGAGAATCAAAGTTCCATGAAGGATGTGTCTATCCTTTATGAAAGCAGTTTGTCTCTCATCAATGAGTCCAGGCAGTAATTTTCTTAACCTATTGGCCAATAATTTAGCTATTATCTTATACATACAGCCAATGAGGGAGATGGGCCTATAGTCATTAAAAGACTGTGGGTGATTGATTTTAGGAATTAAAGCCAATAAGGATGCATTACTACCCTTAGGAAAGCTTCCATTGACATGAAACTCATCCACAAACCTCCTGAAATCTGGTTTTAAAACCCTCCAAAACTCTTTTATGAAGTTAAAATTGAAGCCATCCGGCCCAAGGCATTTATCTCCACTGCAACTCCACACAGCCTCCCTAAGTTCAAGATCTGAAAATGGGGCAATCATCTCCTCCCTCTGAGTGTGAGTAATGGTATTAAATTGAACCCCATCCAAGGTAGGTCTGTCATAGTTTTCTTCTGTGAATCTGGCAGTAAAGAAGCTTACAGCTTGATCCTTAATCAATTTTGGGTTCTGAACCCATGTGCCTTCAATGAACATACCTTGAATTGCATTGTAATGTCTTCTGAAGTTGATAGATTTATGAAAAAAGGTCGTGTTATTATCACCTTCCCTGAGCCATCTAATCCTTGATTTTTGTCTCAAGATTGATTCATGAGCAAATGAGACCTCCCACAATTCCTGCTGAATGGACTTCATGGTCTTCACTTCATCATCCCCCAAGGTTCTGTCCTGGGCTGAAATATCAATTTGATGCAACTGCTGCTTCAGATGTTGTATTTTATGCCTAGTAATATCCCCAACCTCAATACTCCCCCATCCAGGTTGCTGATCCCCACACCACACATCCTTGACCAGAGCTTGGTATTGTTTATTTTTATGCCAGCAATCCATCACCCTAAAAGGCTTAGGGCCCCAGTCCACCATGTCTGTTTTTAGAAGGATTGGGCAATGATCAGAATAATCCCTATGCAACACTTGTTGAGAAGAATCAGGCCATTTAATTAATCACTGCTCAGATACCAGACATCTGTCAAGCCTACTCCTCACAGATCCATTTGGCCTACACCAAGTAAATCTACTGCCATAGCTTTTAATTTCCTGCAGCTCCATGTCTGAAATCCAGTCATTGAACCCAGCAATATCATAATCACCCACAGTCCTTTGAGAGGAGCCTATCCTTTCATCCATGCTTCTAATACTGTTGAAATCCCCAAGGAAGCACCAGACACCCTCAGGGTTAGAATCTTTTAACTGCTTCAGTTGATCCCACAATTCTCTCTTCCCAGCATTGTCACAAGGTGCATAAACATTTACTATGAACAGATTCAGATCTTCCTTAATCCATCTCCCTGCCAACATTAAAAAATTTGTGCCTTTTACCTTCCTATCTACCTCAAAGGCTAAATTATTCCACATGCAGAGTAATCCTCCAACAGTGTGAATGGCTGGGACACTATCCCAAGACACGTTAGAGTCTGCCCAAATGTTCTGACAAACAAGCTTGGTAATACTTTCTTTCTTTGTTTCCTGTAAGCAAACAAGGTCCACCTTATACTTTAAGTTGAGCTTGCGAATAGCAGCCCACTTAGCCCCCCTCCCCAAGCCTCTACAGTTATATGAGAGTATTATCATTAGTGCATCTGTCTACTCCCTTCTCTGCTGCCATGTCATTATCTCTCTGCTCCAAATCTGCCATAAGACCCAAGAACTGCTGAGGATCTCCCCCATGGGTCAGCCCCATTTGATATAGTAGTTCACGCTGTCTCTCAGTGATAGCTTCTTTTTCTTTTTCTAATAGAGCAGAGTTTAACTCTGTTAAAGAGTCTTGTTGGGCTTCTTTCTTTTTGTACCACTTCTTTCTTGTATACACCTGTAGACCCTTGGATATCTCCTGATGCTGCTGATGAGTTTCGTTCAACTGGGCTTCTGGGGTGTTAATAGTGGAAGGCCCAATATGATTGTGGGCTTCTGAATATCCATAAGGAGGGGTGTGTGAACCGTGGGAGGTAAACTCCACGTGTTGACCAGACTTGGGGGCTTCTTCTTCCTCATAAAGGGATTTTTCAGAATCACAATCAAAAGGACTAGAGTCTGCTTTGATTATTTGAGGAAACCTTTCACCCAAAGCTTCTGAGTCCATTGACTTTTCATTAAACGTTACATTATCTGGTAGCTGCTTTTCTGTACCCCATTCAAATTGTTTCCTCTTTAAGCTTTCAACAGTATCCGAGGTAGACTTTGAGACCATCAACCTGTCGGGGGGGTCATTACCCACTGGTTCATTGATGAACCCAGTGGTTAATGGATCTGGCTGTGGGTCGTGACGGTGATGGGCCTTTTCTCCGCCCAGTTCTCCGACGGCCGTTGTCGGAGGTAAAGCCGTCGACCACGATCGCACGGTGGCCATGTCGTCGTCGTCTACATCAGAGATGATTTCTTCAGAGGAAGCCCATAAGCTCCTGTCATGGCGGCACCCGTTTGGCTCTATACCACCGTCCTCTTCGACGATGTAGATGCAGTAGCTAACGCCATCAATAAGGACGCGCGTGGTATGGTGGACTAACGGCGGCCACGGCGTCCTCACCAAGACCCTAGCCCGATCTAATCTCTGCATGTGCTCAACGTCTTCATCGATGTCGACCATATCACCCACTGCCGCCACCATTTTACGAATATACTCCGTCTTCCACCCGAGAATCGGAATACCCCAGCAACGAAGCCATACCAATCTGGTATCCATCCGCAGCTGAGGATTCCATTTCGTTAATGAGTAGAACAGTGATGAAGACTGTTCTGTCTCTTCACCGATGATCTCTGCTGCTCTCTTATCTGATAAGCCAAGAAGAAGCGCCATGTCGTCACCCAGATATTTGGCCGATATGCTTGGGCCTACATGCCAAGCTACTTCCTCGTCCAGCCTTTCGAAAACCTCCAGCTTCTTCAATCTGCCTACCCAAACGTTTTTATATCTAGCCTTGTCTTCCTCCGAGATGTCCAATGACAGCGTAGTCGATGATGTATCGCCTCCGGCAAAAAGGTTGTTCTCTCTACTCGACTGATTCGACCTCTGTATCGGCAGTGCTGCTACCTCTGCGTATGATCGATTGGTTGTTTTGTACACTGTAGCTCTGCGAGGAGCCTCCCCCAGGCGTATATTTTCAGTCATGTCCACCCTTTCACCCACAAGCCTGTGTCGGAGTGGTTCCTTCATCATGTCACCACGTCCGTACTTGGGGATGTTAACGTGTAACTTGAGCCCCCGTATGAAGCTGTTATCAAGCTCCTTTTCAACACTCCTCCTGTCACCTACTCCTTTGAAACGAGCAAAACCATATCTCTTCCCCTCTCTGTTCCTCCGATTGGGGATGAAAATCTCTTTCAGTTCCCCCCAGTGGCTAAAATGTCTCCAGAGCTCCGCCTTTGTTACCTCCTCTGAGAATCTAGTGAAATAGAACGAGGTGATGTCTACATCGTCCCTCCAGTTTCGTCGAGTTCTTTGCTGCCAACGTCCTTTCCCGCCATGTGTCTGTGTGCGCAGATATCTACTCCTCCTTGACTTCACCGTTTTCCACTCAGAATCACCAGCTTCCGACTGCACTACTTCCTTCTTTCGTTCCCTCACTGTGTTTCGCTCAAAGGCATTGAAACTCTCTCTCACTTTGTCCCTCTCTCTCACATTCTCCCTCTCCCTCTCTCTCACGTTCACTCTCTCCCTCCCTCTCACGTACTCTCTCTCACTCGCACTCATATTCCTAAACTTTCACCTTGTCTGCGCACACAGACATTATTTAATGAGTCTCAATTATTAGTAGATTTTAATTAATAGTGGAGTGTGTTGCTAGCACTCCTCATCTTATAAAATAATATCATTATTCTGTCTCAAAATGTTTTAGAGTAAATTCTCTTAGAAGTGGTTTCCATATTTCATTTTTTTTTTGTCAACAAAGATTAAATATATATAAATTGAGTACCATATTTCATTATTGATTCCTTATTTAATTAAGATTATTATTAGCATAGCATTTGAAGTTTGAGCATAGAAGGAACAAATAACCAAAGCACGTAGTCATGCTCATGCACACATACCCAAACTTTAAACACTTAACACAACAAAAAAACAAAAGCACAAGATTTTTCCTTTTTCTTGGGCAATGCTATCATTACACGAATTAATAATAAACATAAAGAAAAGCAAGCGGCAAGCATCACCGGTCACCTCACATGTAGATATTCATTAATTTTCATCGATGCCTTGGTGGCCTCCTCAACAAACTCCCTGATTTACCAAAACAAATAAAATAAAATAGAAACATAACCTCAAATGATGTCAGAAGCATTAGATTCATAAGTCACTCATCATACTAAAAAATGAAAGTGAACTAATTAAAAAGAGAAACCAATTACTACTACTACCACTAATAATAATAATAATAATTATAGTTTATCCTTATATTATAAATTCAAATACACAACAAAACTCTCATTCTCTCTCTACAAGACATTCTCATTTTCCAATATTTTTTCTCTTCTCTCTTCTAGAGGTGCATTTCACACACTATTTTGTAACTAACAAATAAATTTCTCTCTATTTCATCTCAAACTAACCTCCTTGTATAGTTGATTTTCTTAATTGTCCATCTCTTCAATCTATCTTTTTTATCTCTAATATTAAATTGAATTTCAATAAAAAAAAATTAAAACAAATTGTCAACAGTTAAAAAAAAACTTATATCACAATTTCAATTGTTCATTACAAATCCAAAATATAATTTATATATTAAAAATGTTTATTTATCACAAATTTCAAATTTCAAATTATACATTTATCCTGCCCAAAGCAAAAAGCTAATTACTAGTTCTAATAGTAATTCTAATTCTAATAATAGTAGTAGTAGTAGTAGCAGTAGTAAATAGTAAGAAGAAAATAACCTGTCAGGGTGGGTATTCCTACACAATTCAGCAGAGTCGACAACAGAGCAGACCTGATGCATGAAACATGCAATCAATCCAAATAATTTAGCGACCGAAAGTATGGGTACAACAAACAAGTAAAGTACTTATTTTAGCATGGGAGTCTAGCTAACCATGTGTGTGAGTTATTATAAATCTTGATACACATTTTTTATTCTTATGAGTCGAGGAAACAAAAAGTATTCATTCTCATTGAAACAACTTACAGTATCAGAAATCTCATCCATTGCTCGCATTACTTCAGCAGCTGGCCTTTTCGAACAAATGTAACTAATGAGTTCTCCAGACCTAAAAATCCAAAACAAAAAAAAAAAAAAAAAACAGTGGTCATTGCACCATTATTAGTATACCATACCATATCATACGATAAGTATGATATGATAGGATTACCTTTGAATGGCATCATCGACGAAAGGTTGAAAGCCTTTGGGGGTCTTCAAATGGGGGAAGCCATAGAGACCGGTGGGAGTGGAGAACGTTCTGATAGCGACGCCGAGAAGAATATTCCGTTTAATCTGACGGAGAATCTCCCAACTGCTTCTTCTGATCACAACACTCCACATCGCTGCGCTCATGCTTCTCAGTTCGCACTGATTCAAAACGCTGCGCCCACACCTGCTTAAAAATGTTAACCTTAACATAATAGACCCGGACCCGGACCCGGAAACTTTTCATAATTTGGTTCCAAACAAAAAAATACGAATAAGATAGTACTACTTTCTAATAATTAAAAAAATTCTAATAGTATGTTTTGATATACTAATTAATATATTAAATTTAAATTAGGTCAAATTATTTTTTATTACACAAAATTAGTTAAAAAAGGTAAATTGGTTGTGAACATTATTTAAGAATTTATATTAATTTTAAAATGTTATTATGTTCTGTCTAATATTGATATGCATATCTTATAATTTTGAACTAAAATAAAATAAATTAAATTATTAAATTATTAAAATGTTTTTTGTGTATGACCAAAGACAAATCCAGAGATCTATTAGAGGAGTACTGGTTTTTTTATTCCTTCAAAAAAATTTAAATGTCTAAATTCTAATAAATAATAATTTTCAAAAATTATTTACTATTTTTACACACAAAATTAAAATAATTTTTTATTTTTTTGAAAAAGTAAATAAATAAATTTTTATTTTAAATAATAATAAGCTTAACCGTTATCATAATAACAATAAACCTACAATTAATTTTACACTAATTATTATTGTCGTAATAACAATAAACATAACTAATTTTTTCGGAATTTTATACTATCTAATCTTAATCATCATTATTATAAGATTAATTTTATACTATCTTAAAAATACATATTATATATATATATATATATATATATATATATATATAAAGACATAGGAAGTACAAAGGAAGGGAGGGCTACTACCCTTGCCTGCACCCTCATAAGTGTGTATGACATAAGTAATTAAATGTTTCTTTATTATAATAAATTACATGATAGTTCACCTTTTATATATTACATCAACCGTTGAATTGGTTAAAAAACATTATATCATATATTCCTATTAGAAAGATTGTGGTAGATGTTAAATAAGTAAAGCGGTATAATCTCACAAAACCTTCAAGTGTAAGTGTAGTTTACCCTTTTTACTATGGACTTAAACGCTAGACATCTATCTTGATCAAGGTCTGCAACTACTCTTAGTAATCATGACTCCGTTTTCAAGAAAACGTACTTCTCAAATCACTTTGAAATGGTATGTTTCTCAATCATAGCTTCTTTAGTCTCCAAGAGAAACTACTAAATTTCTCATGAATGGCATCTAGAAAGGGAAGCCATAAAATTTGCTTGGTGTAATTAAGGAGTAAGAGCTTGTCTAAGAGAGTTTTTTTTTTTTTTGCATCTCCTGATTGTGGGGTGCTCTCCAGCACTAGAAGTAAATATTTTCTTGCAAGAGTTATATATGGTATTGAAAACTATCACATTGAAACAGCAAAATATAAGATAAAATTTGAACAAACAAATGTAATTCAATTTATTTTTGAAGCTCAAGTACAACATCAAAGCTGAATTTTTCTCCTTCCTCAAAAGTAGTTTCAAGATCTTCAAAGCTTTGCTCAACTCTAAGGTCCTTGCTAACTATCAAACACTCCTGCAATGAATTTTCCCCGAAAATATAGTATTAACAGAAAAAGCAAAGGTTGGAAATTCGTATTAGCCGTAGAGATATTAGAAAGAGAACATGAGATATAATTTACAAATTTCAAATGTAAAAATCATGGCAGTGTAGATTTGGGATAAATTACATTACATACTGCCAATCCAAACACTGTTTTGAAGTTATACTATGATAAACCAATAATAGTGAAGTGCAAATTTTGAAATGTGTATCTTAAACACTTTCATAATCAATTGCAAATTAGAAGCCACTATAACTACTTAGATTTACATGTATTATTCAATTAGTTGACCTTTCAATCAGTACATCAAAGAGTATGATACTGGGGACATAATCACTGTCAAACTAACTATTGCCGAGTACATTGTCTCTTATGATGCATAACTTATGTGGTATGCTTCTTGTTGGGCTTGATATTAATATTTTAATTGATCTTTGTTTAAAGGAATGGAAGAATACGGACAGGTTTATTCAGAGTAGTTGAGGATTCCATTGATGTAGATGGATCTTTCTCACTCTCCATTATAAAATATACATTATTTCTGCCCTTTCTTTTTTATCTATTAGCTGCATAATTTGCTAGAAGGAACAAAATTAGGAAATACTAGATTTAGCATATGGCAAAATACCTTCTCCACGTATTCAGCTACAGTTGAGTTGATTATTTTCTTGATAACTTCATTGAAAACTTTGGAAGGTCCAAGCACCTCTAATAAAATGTTTTTTGGTATCTGTTGGAAACACATAATACAACCATATATTGATTTAATCTCATCTCCTTTATATCGAAAGACTTCTGCATCTGAATTTGCATATATTGAACTAAATTGCATATTACACACATAAGTTGTTCGATACTAGCATGTACTATTTGGCTTGGAACTGACATTTCCCTAATCCCATAGTAAACTATGGTGTGTAACATAGGATTTACATATCTACTAAAGCTTTAAGAGCAACAATGTGATTCCAAATGGGAGTAGATAATGGAGAGCACCACTTTATGGAGAATGATAAAGTATAACTTTAGCATTCCATAAAAGCAATAATTATGGATAAAAGAAACCAAGAAATATGGGGAAAAAGCATCAAAATACCATGAAACATATGCAGAAACCAGGAGAAAGACTGTTATAGCCAATTTTATAGCCTCTACCATTAATCAAGTTTCCAAAAGAAAAATATATTCTAGAGATACTTTAGCCAGAATTTAAACATAAGAATCCTAAAATAGTAGTTTGGAGAAACAAAAATGATGACAAGGAAAAACATGAATTCCCAAAGAGTTTTATATATCACCAAAGAGAATGCATGAGTTCTGTTACATTATTTAGTACCTATCCCACTCCTTTAATGACTGAAGGATAGACTTCATGATTTAGTACCCAATGAATGATGGTTTTTAAACATCAGATTACATAAAGAAAATTATGCTATTCCCCAGGAAAAGAAAAGGTCTTATTAACCAAACTCTCAATCCACAACATACCCAAAGGTCTCATAATTTTCCCAATTCTATCTATGACCCTGCAAAAAATAGTTTAAATTCAGAGAAAATGGACTTCATCATAACAGAACCTAAGACATAAAATAATCTCATTTGTTTCAACCCATCACATACAGGAAAAAAAGTTGAGTATCTATTAGCATTCCAATTCTATATCAAAAGATTGCCAATAAGATAGCTATCAGAAACTTACATCTGGCGTTTTTCCTGGTAGTCCTCAAATTGTTAGAGCAGCAGTTGGCCATCCAAACAAACACAGGAAAAATGTAAAAATTTATTGATATAGAAGAAATTTACAGAGAAAAGTCAAAAACAAGGAAGCCTAAAGAGGGAAGAAAAAGATTTTGGAGGACTCAATTGAAATTGACAGAAATCTATATCAGTTCATCAAGTTTATAACTATAGATTTTTCTTTATCTGATATTAATATTGTTAATGCTGATATAGTTTTATTGCAATTTTTGTTCTGTTATTATTATCATTTTTTAATGTGCTAAAAAAAGACTGCTCCATCTAATATCATCAGGGAGTAGTTTTATGGTCTAATGAAGAGCTCTGACAAGAGAGAAGACAATTTTAAGAAACAAAGGACTGCCTAGCATCTCATGGCTGATCATATCATAATCATGATTAAAATTGAGATCCTATCATGATCTATCTTATAATTATCATCTATGAGATTTACATCAAAATGCATTTGGCTTTTTATCTTCATTTGCTTTATTTTCCTCTTTTGATAATGAATTTAATCCTCTTAACGTAACAAAATTATGCATCAAACATCATTAATTGGCTTTGAAATAAATTGAACATGAATCACCACCAAAATTCATGACAAAAGTGAACACTCATTGGTAATAAATATGTTAACCAATTATGATTAGCATGCTATGCATTTGTGACCAAGAGTAGCAGCAGAAAATACATTGCCTTTGCATAGACTCCCCCCGCCAAAAAAAACAAAACACAAACACACACAAATAAAACAACAAAGTACTCTTCTATTTTAGGTACGCATAAATACTCCACCTCCTTTTACTCTTCGAAATCCTGGGATAGGTTGTGCAGCTGCAACCATTTTCTTAAAGACGTCATCAAATATCCTTTGAGTTTTGTTTCCAGATACTTCTACGCTTATCTGGACAGAAGAGTTAAAAGAGGGTTCAAAATATGAGCAAATGGCAACCATGAGTGTTGCTAAAAACTTTGAAAAAGAAATCAACAGAAAAACTATATATGCTCCTCTGTCACCTCAATCTTTTAGTCAAAAAACTTGGCTTTATACAAAAGCATATTTATGTTTCAGAAAAATCAAGATCTTGTATACGCTTATTGTTGTATAATGCAAAGTACTATGTGTACATAACTAAACTATTAATTTTAGCGCAGCTGTATTCTCTGTGCAAATAGAGCTGTTCAACTCACTTATCACTTGTGTATTCCAATTCTAGAAGTTTTATCTCATATTAATCACATGCTTCCTCCCCGCATTTTGGTTGAGCATGCTCTGTTTGTACTCCTTCTAAATGACAAGATAAACCCTGCCAAGTTAACCAAACACATCTGTTGGGTTATTCTTGTCTTAACTATTCAAAAATGGTACTGATCTTTTTCACCAGACACCAATCAACAAATGCCTATTTCACTTCTGCAAGTGTTACTTTCATTGACACTATCCCATTTTATACTCCTACCACCAACTGTATTTATGTGCTGCTGACCTCCCATTCCTCCAATATGAATTTATTATGTTGAGTTAGGATCCAGATTCATAAAACTCCACCTCCATCTAGCCCCTACAGTGTCCCTGCTGACTCACCCTTCTGGTTTAGTGCCTTTAACTACTGTGAATCAATTCCATCCCTATAGTCCACTAGCTCTCAGCAAAGGTATTGATTTGGCCCACAACCCAACCCCATCTATCATTTTCTGAGCTTATCATTGTTTATCTCTTCTATATTACACCTTTGTTTCTCCTTTTCCTTTCTATCTTCTATGGATATTTTCCCTTTTCACTTAAATTTTATATGATACCTTTAGTTCACTAGAATCATTGTTGTCAGCAACAGAGACAGAGAAGTCCTCAAACTGATCAGAAGAAATTTGGGCATCTACAACAAGGAAATCAAAGTCCGAGAGAAATTACTAACATGCAAATTATGATTTATGATTGAAATAAGCATACAATCAGAAAAGAAAAACCAGCACCTGATAATACATCAGCAGTAGGAAGGCATTTAATGTATTCCCTGTAAAAGGAAATGGAGATTTCAAAATCAATTTAAATAATTTAAATAGATTCAGTTTAAAATCAGATGGACAGCACTGTAAGAAAACTAATTGCACTGAGGCAATTGAGGAATGACCAGACAATAATGTTTGAACAAATTCTACATAAAACTCTGTCAGGATAGTGATGTTTGAGTCAGTAAACAAAGAAATAGATACTATAATTGAGGAAAAATGCAGCAATGCCCCAAGTTTTGTAGTGTAACTATGTGAGGAATTTTAATGGCTTTGTTGTATAATACAGTAAAGACTCAAATAGCCATCCTATGCAATTTGAAATATAATTCAGAAAGAAGAAGTGCCTTCTTAAAATATTTCTTGCACCATGTCTAAGCTTCCATGAAAGACCGAAATGTCTACAATTCAGGCTAGGCACAATAAACTCATGTACTCTCTGCTTACATGTGGCCACCTGAAAAAAAAAATAGGTTACCAAAGAAGAAGCAACAAACTATCATTACTGGATTCTTTCAACATAGGAAGACTTGGTAATGGGAAAATAACCAAACATTTAAGTTTAAAAAAACAAATAACTTCGTACCCCATTGCCCAGAAGCTCTTCGCTATGCGAAGGTATGGGGGAGGGATGTTGTACGCAGCCTTACCCTTGCATATGCAAAGAGGCTGTTTCCGGATTCGAACCCATGACCAACAAGTCACCAAGGCACAACTTTACCGCTGCACCAGGGCTCGCCCTCAAGTTTAAAAAAAAAAAAAAAAACAAAAAAAAAAAAAAAAACAAATGAAAATGAGAAAAGAATAACCTGTGGAGTTAGATTTAAGATGAAGGTTTGAGATGCTGCATTCATTCTTTCTTTCTTTCAAATGTCTCCACAGTATTTCTCTGATTAGAATCCAGTTTCTTTCTTTGGCCAATTCTGTTTCTACCTATGGCATCCAACCCCCAAAGAGAGGGTGTGCCAGAAGAATATTAAATATGCACCACAGTTCTTGGAACCTGTAAGATTCTTTTTCCCCTCTTTAAGGATAAACATGCACCCTGTAAGAATACATGTCATGTAATCATCCTACTGCTTATACAAAAATCATGCATCAAACACATTTGACATAACTCCATAACCCATAACCACAAAATACCCCCTTTGACAACATTAGGAAATTTTAAACCTGCTTCTATGCATTAACATATCACCAATGGAGAAACATAATCCACTAAATCTAGATTAATACTCTAGTCCTGTCTATCTGCATTCAACTCTGATCAACTAAATCATACTGTAAGGATAAAAATGCACCAGAATGTAATCATAATGCTCATACAAAATCATGTAATCATACCATGAACAACTAAAACATAATCCACTAAGAATAACATGTCATGTAATCATACTGCTCATACAAAATCATCCATGAAACACAGTTGGCATAATTCACACTATATCCCTTTCAAAACATTAGGAAATTTGAAACCTGCTGCTATGCATTATCTTCCGGTTAATGGCGTGACTTAATCAACCAAATCTAGTCTAGTTAAACATGTCTAGCTGCATTCAACTGTGATCAACTATCTTTATCTTTCTTCAAATAAAAAGGGAAAAAAGAATCAGTGGAAGAATATACTTTCAAATGAAAAAAGCCATCCTCACTGACCATTCCAACAAATAAATCTATGACACAAAACAGAAAACACCAGAAATGTACCAAGTGGCAAACAAAATGTAACTAAACAATAAGCAAAGCATTTTAAAATCTTTAAGTTATATGTATTAATGTCTTTCATAAGATCAGTATGTAAGTCTACAGAAAGAAGCATTAACTACTATTAAAACACAACATAAAAAAAATATGTTAGCAACACATCATTTAATACTCTCTTTTCAACACTTAATTTTCTATTACTAGGTAAAGTTTTAGAGAAAAAGAGTTATACACTGAAAGTGTAAAAAGTTTTACACAATCATCCAATCACAACCTACCATGATAAATTTGTTGACTTTTAAAATAATTATCATAAAGTAATTCAAACTGTGTTTTGTGATTGGATAACCGTGTAAAACTGTTTTTACAGTACATAGGCATTAAAACAGTTTTATATTAGGCTAAGTAATAAAGAATGGAACCAAATTATTTAGTGATGCCCATGTAAAAATTTCACCAAATAACGTGCTGCTAGCCTTCTTCACAAACATAATATAAATATAGAGCACGCAAAAATGAAGTCACCATAATATATATAGCCTGTAACAGAAAAACTTAGCATATATTTTCTTTTTATAATTTCTAAGCCACCAAAATGAGATTTCACACACCCTCATGCTGCAAGTGTGTAACCCAATAGCATAATTTAAAGTTCGAAGATTCCACTTTCGGTATTATTGAATGTGAGTGTGTGTGAGAGTGTGTGTATGTGTGTGTCTGCAGCGTCAGGCGCAGTTAAAATGAAAAGAAAGAGATTTAGGAAGGGGAAACAAGCTATCACCTCTGGAATGCTCTACGGCGAGACTCTGCTGCTAGCACTGTAGCACTGCCTTATCTTTGTTTCGCATTGTGAAGTTTCCTTTTAAACTAGTTTTTTTTTCTATGACGTGATTGTAAAAAGAAAGAAAACTTATAGAATTTAATTTAAATCTAGCTATGTTTTTTCTTTGAAAAATTAATAAATTTTGATTTTTTTCAATACATTTTAAATATTTTTTCATATAACATTATATAATTCAACTTAAATATACTTTTCTCATTATATATAATTTTATTTTATATTTTATGATTTGTTTCATGTTAATATATTTAAATATTTTTAGTGAAATTGTTACGTATGACAACATTATATGTAATAATTATTTTAAAATTCAATTGTACAAAAGAAAAATTGTATCAGTTCATACAAATAGGAGCTACCCTTACATAACTATTTTTTTGATACTAACGCATACATAATAACTATGCAAGATACTTTCCCATGACATGCCTTTGAGATGACAACATTCATTTGGAGCTATTATTGTAGTTTTTATTTACTTCTCGGTTATTGAGTTTGACTGACATGGAAACAATGATAACAATTTGGGTTCATGTGAGGAATTCCATAAGACTCAGTCAATCCCAATGGCATCCACACTATTGACATATTTTATCATTAAAAAATGTTAAATGAAAAACAAAACACACATTGAGAATTCATTTGTGGGGTTCCTAGTGTTTTTAAATATATGTTAAATGTCACTATTGATTCATTATGTTTCATAATTATTTTGTTTCGATATATTAAGTTTTAAAATTTTTGATTTTATTCTTTTTTTAAAAAAATATATCGTTTTAGTACTTTTTTCAACATTCAGTTAAGAACGTTAGTGTTATGTTAATTTTTAAATTTTAAAAAGGGATCAAAATGATACATTTTGAAAATATAAAAGACTATAATGAAACTTTTAAAACTTAATATACCAAATCGAAACAATTTCATATATAATGAACCAAAAGTGACATTAATTAAGTATTTTTAAATAAATAATTTTACATAGTAGCAATTTTATCACCATCTTTATTTTATTTAAAAAAAATAAACAACTAGAAAAAATTATCATCTCCTCCAACCTCTTCTACATTTGAAAAGGTTAAAAATACACCATCACACATATCAAACAACATCAAAACATCATATTATTGGAACCACCCAAAATTCTTATACTCCTCACCGAAAAACAAACCTTTCATACAACTATGTTATTGGAAACAAAAGGGAGATCAAAGCAAGAGTTGTCTTCGACAAAAGACAAAACCATGACCCAAACTCGACAATTAACCCAAATCTGAACAAGGAAGTCACAGTGTGGCTCTTTGTGAGGTCTATGAGTAAGACCCCAACTGTTGCACATGGTTGGACCAGGCAAGTAAAGGATTTTCTATTTGATATCTACAATTGGGTCAGGGAAGATGAACAACGCAAATAGGAGTCGAATGGTGTGTTTCATTGGAAGATGATTCTGACTAGCCCGACCGGTCAAATCTCATCCACAATCGGGTGCTATCAGTCTTCTTCTTCACCTTCGTCTACACATTGTTGTCGGGGGCGACGATGAGATGGTTGTTGTCATTAGGTGAGGTGTCAATTCCAGTTGTGTAGAGAGGTTGCGGTGGAGACGAAAGCGGGGGTGGGACAACGATCTTTTTGGGTTGACGGCAAGAGGCGAAGTAGCGAAAGGAGAAGAGACATTTACCCATTGTGATTGAGAATAGTTAGTGAATGAAATTATTATCGTTATTAAATTATTGAATTGAGTGAAGAGAATAATACTAATAATAATACGAAAGTGAAAGTGGTTGTTATTCATGGTTTCAGATCCATCTTTTCTTCATTTACTTAGTGGCTTTTATTTTTTAAAATAAAAAAGAATGACGATTTTTAGCCTACACTATGTTAATTTAACTATTCTAAAATTTAAAACACCGACGAACACTAAGTTTGTAATGAAAAATTGAAAAAATGACTAAAATGGTACGTCTTGAAAACATAAAGGACCAGAAATTAAACATTTAAAACATAATGTACCAAAGTGAAATAACTTGTGAAACATAAGTGACCAAAAGTGACATTAAACCTTAAATATATAAATGAAAAAAATTTGTTGGGAAGTTGATATGCTACAAAACCAATTTCTTTATATCATTAAGATTCAACGTATTTTGAAAACTAATTTTACATCTAAAATATTTTGAAGATTAAATTTAAAAAATGTATTAGTGGTGTAAAAACTAGCTAGAAAGGTTCATTAGATTACCTTTGTCAAAAATTTCATGTGTTTTAAGGTGAAGATATTGCATTTCACTATTAGGAAGAGAAAATGGTTATGCATTAGGAGTGATTAAATTTAAATTAATCGAAAATCACTCAGAAAAATTAAAAATCAAACTAAACTGGTTCTTTTTCTCAAATCGATTGGTTTGGTTCGATTTGCGATTTGTGTCTTTCAAACTGAACCAAATCGTAAAACTTATATTACTTTAGTGTTATGCATTTTATGAGTATAACACTTGAGTTTCACAATGTTTTGTAGTGTTATTTATATGAAATTTACACAATGTATACCACTTTCTTTTTCAGATGACCTTTTTAAGATATGCTTGGTTTAAAATATATGAAAATTTGGCAGATTTCTATAGGTTTAGCATATTAATAAATTTCGTAGATTGTTAACAACAATTTTTTTTAATATAATTTAATTTAAAAGATGAAAAGAAAGAATATAAATTTTGATGATATAATAGTTTAGTAACAACCGCAAAAACCAAACCGAACTAAACCACAAACTTCTAGGTTGGTTTGGTTTGGGTTTTAGTTTAAATGAAAACCGAACTGCATATTTTTTTAAGTTTGGTTTGAGTGACTTTTTGATTAAAAAAATTGAACCAAACCGAGGCGTGAACAGTCCCATTATACACTGTCAAATGGTGATTCAAACGTATGAATTAGTTTGTGGATTTTTAAAATAATTATCTTAAAGTAACTTTACCCATAATTAATATACTATTTTACATTGTCAATACATAGACATTAGGAATGCTTACATTAAATTTCAATGTATCAATAAGATAAGGTATAACCAATGCTTTAACTAAAAAAAGGGTAGAATACACTTGTGTCTTTATTTTACCCTCCTTTGTTCTTTAAATGTAGGTTTGTTTTATTTAAAACGCATTCTAGGTTTATACACAAATATTAATCATATGCAACTATAGGTCTATAGCCAATAGGAAGCGTGCAGCTAAACATGATTACAAATTGCTACGTCCAACGTGGACTAAAACTCTAACATATCTAGAAAACACCCTTACTATTTGTTTGTAACGCAAGTTGGTTTACACCACCCACTTTGATTTGCAGGTGGGGTTAAAAATGTATGGAAGGAGAGAAAGATGCAAGGAACTATTGACAATAATTGTTTTTTCCCACGGGAAAAATAAGCTATGAGGAGCCTTTGTCACTAATTCCAAAGGCTGCTTTCAACTTGTTAAGATGTGGTAGTATCTTGATGCTTTGCTGGATTGACTGGTCAACACAGAAAACCTGATGGGAATAAATTTATATGCCCACGATCCAAGTCATCATGTAATCAATTCTAATTTTAATAATAGAGTATTATTTTATTTTCATTGTCATATTTCATTATTTGACCAAATGGTCCATTTGATAATGTCCTTGATTAAAATTAAAGACTTGTTATTATAATAGAGATTATGATAATGAGAAACAAGTTTGTTCTAATTTTAATCTAAATCATTCTTGATCATAGGATTATTGTAAATAGGATATCAATAATCCGGATAGATTAATATATATGTGATAGTATTTATTGGTTAAATATTAATAGATCTCATTTATTAATTTGCATATATAGATGAGTCACATGTTGATGTGATCATTGAACTGACTCAATTAAAATTTTCTAATGGTTAAAATTTACCATAAACTGTCAATAGAAAATTCTCAATAAGAGGTATAATAGTTTTCTTTGACTTGAGATTGTCATAGTAATTAACAGGTTATTTGTTGTATTTTGATTATGAACATCTAATGCTTTAGAGCACTTGTGTTGGATCGAGTGGCTTCAGAATAATTAAGAAGGGGGGGGTTGAATTAATTATTCCTAAACCTTTACTAATTAAAAAATTACTCTTTTAAGGCTTTTACTTTTGTTGTTAAGAGAATATGGAGTAGAAGAGAAACTTAACAGAAAGTAAAAGCGGAAATTAAAATGCACAGCGGAAAGTAAAAGAGTAGGGAAGAAGGAAACAAACACACAAGAGTTTTTATACTAGTTCAGCAACAACCCGTGCATACCTCTAGTCCCCAAGCGACCTGCGGTCCTTGGGATTTCTTTCAACCTTGTAAAAATCCTTTTACAAGCAAAGATCCACAAGGGATGTACCCTCCCTTGTTCTCTTTGAAACCCTAGTGGATGTACCCTCCACTAGAACTGATCCACAAGAGATGTACCCTCTCTTGTTCACAAAAAGAATTCAGGCGGTTAGTCCTTGGCGAATTCTTTTTGGCAAAGGGAGAAGAGAATGAAAAGGATGAATAGTACAAGTTTTCAAGGTTTAGAAAACCAGAAAACTTCATAAAGCTTTTGGTACAAAGAAGAAGAAGAAGTTCAAAGAGATTCAAGGCTTGTAAAGGATTGTATGAATAAGTGTTTAAGATTGTTGTTCGAAAGATTGATTGAAAATGCAAAACAAAGCCTTGCTTTTATAGACTCTTCATGTCTGGCCAAGAAGGCCATTCAGAAGAGTTATAACTTTTAGAAAAACTTAAAACCCATTTGAAAAAGTCAAAACCTTTTTGAAGAGTTACATCTTTTGATTTTTCAGAAACAGTCACTGGTAATCGATTACCAAATAAGTGTAATCGATTACACAAAGCTTTTGAGTGAAACAATGTGACTCTTCATTTTTAAATTTGAATTTCAACGTTCAAGGACACTGGTAATCGATTACCAAAACATTGTAATCGACTACAGCCTTTTGAAAATATTTGGAACGTTGTAAATTCAGTTTGAAAACTTTTTCAAACTCATTTTGCTACTGGTAATCGATTACAACAATATGGTAATCGATTACCAGAGTGTAAAAACTCTTTGGTAAAGGTTTTGTCAAAAACTCATGTGCTATTCAAAGTTTTGAAAAAACTTTTTAATACTTATCTTGATTGAGTCTTTTCTTCATTCTTGAATCTTGAGTCTTGAATCTTGATCTTGATTCTTGAGATCTTGAATCTTGAATCTTGATTCTTGATTGTAGACTTTCTTCTTGAGTCTTGAATTCTTCTTGATTCTTGAACTCTTGACTTGTTCTTGATTCACTTGAGTTGTTCTTTGATATTTTGAGCTTTTTGTTCATTACCTTTGTCATCATCTTTTGTTGTCATCATTGTTATCATCAAAACACCTTTGAATCATTGTTGATTTATCATGAAGCTTTGCCTCCACAATCTCCCCCTTTTTGATGATGACAACTTCTGAAATCAAGAAACACACATACACTTTTTCCTAGTCGATCACTCTTATAAATGCTCCCCCTTTGTTTTTGAATTTATGCTTCTCTTAAAATTAAATTGTTTACTCATGTGAGTTCTTGATTTATCCCTATTTCTCTCCCCCTTTGGCATCAACAAAAAGCCAAAGTGCGTATCAAACTTAAAGTATGCAAATATATCTTAAACATTCACACAAAATTCATAAAAATATTAACCACAACATGAAGTAACAATCATAAACAGATTAACTTATAAAATCCACATAGTCAAATAACATACTTGTTCAACCAAACCATGCAAATAAGAAAATAATAAATTGTTCAAATACCATAGTAATATAGAGATTTATTTTGATAAGTCACTAACATCTATTAGTCCTAATTCTCTTCTTATGTTATAGAAGGTATCTTTACTTAGTGGTTTTGTAAAGATGTCTGCAAGTTGATTTTCAGTATCTACAAATTCTAAAACAACATCACCTTTTAAAACATGATCTCTAATAAAATGATGCCTAATTTCTATATGCTTGGTTCTAGAATGAAGAACTGGATTCTTAGATATGTTTATGGCACTTGTGTTGTCACATTTTATGGGAATGTGATCTAATACTATTCCATAGTCAGATAGTTGTTGTTTCATCCACAAAATTTATGCACAACAACTACTAGCAGAAATATATTCTGCTTCTGCTGTGGATAAAGCTACACTATTTTGTTTCTTGTTATTCCAAGAAACAAGTGCAGACCCTATGAATTGACATGTACCACTAGTACTCTTCCTATCTGTTTTTGATCTAGCAAAGTCTGAATCTGAGTATCCTACTAGGTTACATAAAGAATTCTTAGGATACCATAACCCTAAACTAACTGTTCCTAATAGATATCTTATGATTCTTTTTGCTGCCAATAAATGTGAAAACTTTGGATTTGATTGAAATCTGGCACACATGCATACACTAAACATAATATCTGGCCTACTTGCAGATAAGTAAAGTAGAGATCCAATCATACCTCTGTATTGCTTCGGATCAACAGGTTGTCCAGATTCATCTTTATCAAGATAACAACTTGTATTCATAGGAGTAGCCCAAGTGTTTTGAGTTTTCCATTCCAAATCTCTTAATGAGTTCTTTGCAATACTTTGCTTGATTGACGAAGATCCCATCATTTGTTTGTTTGATTTGTAATCCAAGAAAGTAATTTAACTCACCCATCATGGACATCTCAAACTCACTTTGCATATCAATAGAAAACTCCTTGCACAAAGATTCATTAGTAGATCCAAAAATTATATCATCAACATAAATTTGTACTAACAAGATATCATTATCCTTCTTTTTTATGAATAAGGTAGTATCTACTTTTCCTCTAGTAAAATTCTTTTCTAATAGGAATTTACTTTATATTTTATACCAAGCCCTAGGTGCTTGTTTTAGGCCATAAAGTGCCTTCTTTAATCTATATACATGGTCTAGTTTTTGTGAATCTTCAAACCCAGGAGGTTGTTCCACATATACCTCCTCCTGAATCAGACCATTTAAGAAAGCACTTTTGACATCCATTTGATATAGTTTAAAATTCACAATAGATGCATATGCTAATAACATCCTAATTGCTTCTATTGTAGCTACAGGTGCAAATGTTTCTTCATAGTCTATACCTTCTTCTTGGTTATATCCTTTTGCTACAAGTCTAGCTTTATTCCTAATTACTATACCATTTTCATCCAATTTATTTCTAAATACCCATTTAGTTCCTATGATTGTATAATCTGAAGGTTTTTCTACTAATTCTCATACATCATTTCTTTCAAATTGATTTAATTCTTCTTGCATAGCTACTATCCAATGGTCATCTATAATAGCTTCTTTAAAGTTTTTAGGTTCTATTAATGAAACAAATGTCATATTATTGCATAAATCTTTAAGAGAATGTCTAGTTGTTACCCCTTTTGAGATATCACCGATGATGTTATCAAGAGGATGATTTCTCGAAGTTTTCCATTCTTTAGGAAGATTATCATTTTCTTGTGCTGTGTCATCTTGATCATCCTTGTCTTCATCATCTCTCTTTCTTTTCAGATTTCTTTCTTCATTTTGAGTATCTTCCAAAGTATCTGTAATATCATCAACAAACTCCTTTCTCGAGGAGGTAATGTTAGTTTCATCAAAAGTAACATGTATTGATTCCTCAATTGTCATAGTTCTTTTGTTGTATATTCTAAATGCTTTACTATGTAAGGAATACCCAAGGAAGATACCCTCATCTGTCTTGGCATCAAACTTTCCTAGACTTTCTTTACCATTGTTTAGAACAAAACATTTACATCCAAAAACATGTAAATGTGCAATATTTGGTTTTCTATTGTTAAAAAGTTCATATGGGGTTTTCTTAAGAATAGGTCTAATTAAGGCTCTATTCATAATATAACATGCGGTGTTAACCGCTTCTGCCCAAAAGTATTTTGGAAGAGGTGTGTCATTTAAAAGAGTTCTAGCAATTTCTTCTAGGGCTCTATTTTTCCTTTCTACTACTCCATTTTGTTGGGGTGTCCTGGGTGCAGAAAAATTGTGTTCTATACCATACTCATCGCAAAACATTTCAAAATCATTGTTTTCAAATTCACCTCCATGATCACTTCTGATGGAGATGATTTTGAGATTCTTTTTGTTTTGAATAACTTTGGCAAGTCTTCTAAATGCATGAAATGCATCATTCTTATGAGTAAGAAATAAAGTCCAAGTATATCTAGAATAATCATCAACAATTACTAATGCATAGTAACTTCCACCAAAACTCATGACCCTAGATGGTCCAAACAAATCCATGTGTAATAATTGCAATGGCTGAGTGGTAGAAACAATATTTTTAGATTTAAAGGATACTTTTGTTTGTTTACCTTTTTGGCATGCATCACATAACTTATCTTTTTCAAATTTTAATCTAGGCAATCCAATAACTAGATCTTTTGAAATTAACCTATTTAGATGATCCATGTTAATATGAGCAATTCTCTTATGCCATAACCATGGATCACAGTCTTTACTTAAAAAGCATCTATCATTTATAGAATTTTGTTTTAGGTCAATCATGTAGACATTATTTTCTCTAAAACCTATATGTTCAATATCTTTGTCATGCTCATGCTTAATAACACATTTTTCAGAATCAAAAGATACTTTATATCCTTTATCACATAATTGACTAACACTTAATAAACTGTGTTTCAAACCTTCTACAAGCAACACATTTTCAATAGGAGTAGAAGAACTCGTACCTATTTTACCTACTCCAATAATTTTGCCCTTGTTGTTGTCGCCGTAAGTAACATGTCCACTTTTCTTGGGGGAAATAGTTGTGAATTTGGATACATCACCCGTCATGTGCTTGGAACATCCACTGTCTATGTACCATTTCTTCCTTATAGAATCTTCTTTGTTATTCTCATCAGATTTTGTCATGAGACACAAATTGACTTGGTCTTCATCATGATCTTGGAATAACCTGTTCCTGAAAATACTTTTGAAAGACAAAGAATCTAAAGAGGCCATTAATCTTGAAGTTGTTAGACTTTCTACAAGAAACCTGCTCTGATACCACTTGTTGGATCGAGTGGCCTCAGAATAATTAAGAAGGGAGGGTTGAATTAATTATTCCTAAACCTTTACTAATTAAAAAATTACTCTTTTAAGGCTTTTACTTTTTTTGTTAAGAGAATATGGAGTAGAAGAGAAACTTAACAGAAAGTAAAAGAGGAAATTAAAATGCAAAACGGAAAGTAAAAGAGTAGGGAAGAAGAAAACAAACACACAAGAGTTTTTATACTAGTTCAGCAACAACCCGTGCCTACCTCCAGTCCCCAAGCGACCTGCGGTCCTTGGGATTTCTTTCAACCTTGTAAAAATCCTTTTACAAGCAAAGATCCACAAGGGATGTACCCTCCCTTGTTCTCTTTGAAACCCTAGTGGATGTACCCTCCACTAGAATTGATCCACAAGAGATGTACCCTCTCTTGTTCTCAGTCAAACCCAAGTAGATGTACCCTCTACTTGTACCACAAAGGATGTACCCTCCAATGTGTTAAGACAAAGATCTCAGGCTGTTACACCTTTGATACTTTGTGAATGGGGATACAAAAGAATTCTCAGGCGGTTAAACCTTTGAACGCTTTTGTATTAGGGAATGGGAAGAATTAAAAGAATTCTTAGACTGTGTCGTTTTGAATTCTTTGACAAGGGAGAAGGGAGACACAAAAGAATTCAGGCAGTTAGTCCTTCGTTCTTTTGGAAAAGGGAGAAGAGAGACACAAAAAGAATTCAGGCGGTTAGTCCTTGGCGAATTCTTTTTGGCAAAGGGAGAAGAGAATGAAAAGGATGAATAACACAAGTTTTCAAGGTTTAGAAAACCAGAAAAATTCATAAAGCTTTTGGTACAAAGAAGAAGAAGAAGTTCAAAGAGATTCAAGGCTTGTAAAGGATTGTATGAATAAGTGTTTAAGATTGTTGTTCGAAAGATTGATTGAAAATGCAAAACAAAGCCTTGCTTTTATAGACTCTTCATGTCTGGCCAAGAAGGTCATTCAGAAGAGTTATAACTTTTAGAAAAACTTAAAACCCATTTGAAAAAGTCAAAACCTTTTTGAAGAGTTACATCTTTTGATTTTTCAGAAACAGTCACTGGTAATCGATTACCAAATAAGTGTAATCGATTACACAAAGCTTTTGAGTGAAACAATGTGACTCTTCATTTTTAAATTTGAATTTCAACGTTCAAGGACACTGGTAATCGATTACCAAAACATTGTAATCGATTACAGCCTTTTGAAAATATTTGGAACGTTGTAAATTCATTTTGAAAACTTTTTCAAACTCATTTTGCTACCGGTAATCGATTACAACAATATGGTAATCGATTACCAGAGAGTAAAAACTCTTAGGTAAAGGTTTTGTCAAAAACTCATGTGCTATTCAAAGTTTTGAAAAAACTTTTTAATACTTATCTTGATTGAGTCTTTTCTTCATTCTTGAATCTTGATCTTGATTCTTGAGATCTTGAATCTTGAATCTTGATTCTTGATTGTAGACTTTCTTCTTGAGTCTTGAATTCTTCTTGATTCTTGAACTCTTGACTTGTTCTTGATTCACTTGAGTTGTTCTTTGATCTTTTGAGCTTTTTGTTCATCACCTTTGTCATCATCTTTTGTTGTCATCATTGTTATCATCAAAACACCTTTGAATCATTGTTGATTCATCATGAAGCTTTGCTTCCACAACTTGTTGAATGGATATTGGATATGATTAAATACCTGCAGAATTAATGATTAATCAAGAAGGAATCCATCAATTCTTGGAAATGAGTTTGAGCTCTATGAATAAAATTATATCCTGACCAGGAAAATTAAATGAAAGAAGAAATGAGTTTCTTAAGTCATTATGAGTTAAATCAAAAGGGTTTGACAATAATATCATACTCTAGAGTTAACCCAGAGTTGTAAAGATGGAATAAATTATTACACTACTCTTATAATGGTTCTTGAAAGTAAAATGTTACTTCATGCTATCCGGACATTAAGCAGTGTTGCTAGATGCCTACTTTGATTAGTATATTAATTTGATTGATATATTACCGGCTTAGTATTGAACCTACAAGGTCACACACAAACGAGTGTTCTAATCTCTGTTAAAGAAATTGTTTTAATATTTGATGATTAATTAAATTAGAGAATTTAATATGATCAAATGATTAATTGATTTCAAAAAGGTGGAATGTTATTATATTTTTGCTAGCACTGAGAATATAAATAATATGAAAGATTTGGTGAAAGAAGAGAAACAAACAAGTATGATTTTGTATTTGGAATTTGGGTTGAAAAGGCGGCTAAATACAAGTTTGACTTGGTCAATTATTATTTCAATTTTAATTTCTAAATGGTTAGCAATAAAAGGTAACAAGAAATAACAATTCAATGATTTCTATCATCACCCAATGACTCAAATCAAATGCACATTTAGTATTACAAATAGTCTAAGTTCAATAATCATGGTCTTCACAACTTGTGTTTCGCACTGGCCAACAATCCACAACTCCCATCCTCCCAAGTCAGATAAAATAATTTTCAAGTATTGCAACTATCAAAAAATTGCAAAGAACCAAATTTGGAATGCACAAAATGCAATTTAGAACAACCAACACTCTAAAAATAGGCAATTAGAGAAGGTTGATTGTCAAAAAATACAGGAACTAGAAAGTATAAAATTGTATAATGTCAATCAGCCAACCCTCAATCATTTTTCATTGAATACGCCTAGAAACAGTCCCCAATTAATCATCCTTGCATATAGGTTCAAAGCTTCTTTAATTTATAAGAGTTTCCTTAATAATTTTATACACTCTTGAAAATTTAAATCAGTAACAGATAATAAAACAAGAGAGAATATGATAACAGAATTATGGGGTAGCTTACCTCAAACATTGCCATCTTATTAACAAAAGTGTTTTCCACTTTATTAAGATGATTAATGCAATTATTGACACAATGGTTTACTTCTTCCTGCCTTTTGCTTATCAAAGCACTCATATCAACATTTAAAAAAGGCTTATTGAAATTTTTCAATCAAACGGTCAACTATATGGAATTGAAAGTAAGCTTTATCAAGGAAAGAAATTACCACATGCTCATTTTATGCAAAACTAATATCAACGTTTAATAAATCAAACTGATGGAAAGAAAAATATAGGACTTAAGGTACAAATAATCAAAACCTGTAATACCTAGAAATATTCAAGTCATATGCATTTATGACTTATAAGACCAGAAGAGTGGTACAATAATTTGAACTAAAACCAGAAACAAAGAAATAATGTGAGACAAAAATCAGCTAGCCAAAGGGATACAACTTTCTGGTCCCAATTCTTATGCCATTTCGGTCATCAATAGTACTGGTATCAATAGTAAAAACAAACACTAAATTACTTGTTGCAGAAAAGGACCAGAAAGAACCTGAAGAGTAAAATTAACATAGTCTTGGATGGGGACAATCTTAGTTTGAACAACCTCATCCAATTCTCCGAGTTTCTGCCTCAGCATCTCTGAAGCAAATTGCTCTGCACGCTTTTCCTCCTTTTATACTATTTCGTTTCAAACGTTTTAGAGTCCCCTTAACGGTTTAAACCCTTCACGGTTTTTTTCCTTGCCATAAAAAAAATAAGAAAGTTTTTAGCATAAAGAAAATATGGTAAAAGACTTATGAATGCATGTGATGTTGTAAAACTTCAAGTTTTGAAAGATGCAATGCATCATTTATTTATAACTAATTAACTATGCAACAAATTTTCCCATCACATGCCTTTGAGATTTCAACATTTGGAGTGTAGTTTTGATTAATTTGATTTTGAGTTATTGAGTGAGATCAAAGAGACAGGGTCAAATGATGATTTGGGTTAAAGTGAGGAATTCTATAAGACTCCATTAATCATCCTAGTATAACTTGAGTTAGTTGTTAGTTACCTAACTAACTAAGTTTGTTATAATTAGTTAAAGGTGGTTATATTAACCATCCTAGTATAACTTGAGTTAGTTGTTAGTTACCTAACTAACTAAGTCGGCTATAATTAGTTAGAGGTGGCTAGTTTTTTGTTATGGTAGTTATAGAGAATATATAAGCAATGAAAGATACTTTGTATTCAATTTTTGATATATGATAAACACAATTTCTGATTCATTTCTATGATTAGATATTCTTCCTATTCCAATAGCTTTCTTCATAAGCTATCTCTTTTTCTTCATTTGAGTTCACCCATGGCATTCCTACATACCTTTATTATGATATCAGAGCTCTTCAATTGAAGAACTTTGCTGCACTACTCTATCCTTCATCTTTCTGTTGTTTGTTTGTTCAGTCTTGTTAGTACTCTATTGATTCTTCAGGATGAGTGAAAAACAAGATGAATCTCTCAGTGTTCATAGCCCTTACTACCTGCACCCTAGTGAAAATCCAGCAATCGCATTAGTTTCACCTCTTTTGGATCCAACGAATTACAATTCTTGGAGCAGATCATCCTTCACGACCCTGAGTGCGAAGAATAAAGTAGAATTTGCTGATGGTTGCCTTCCTCGATCAACCTCGAATCATAGATTGTACGCAGCTTGGAAAAAAGCGAATAACATGGTGGTTTCATGGCTTGTACACTTAGTTGCAACTTCCATTCATCAAAGCATCTTATGGATGGACAACGCGGTTGATATCTGGAAAGATTTGAAAGCACGATACTCACAAGGTGATTTGCTTCGAATTTCTAATTTACAACACAAATTAGCTTCAATTAAACAAGGAGACATGAATATTACTGATTATTTTACAAAGCTGGGAACAATTTGGGATGAGCTTGAGAGTTATCAACCCAATCCTATGTGTAGAGATAATCACACAGTAGAAACATGTTATAAGAAAAATGGTTTTCCACCTAACTTCTTCTCCAATAGAGGAGGTGGAGGTAGAGGTTTTGGTAGAGGGGGGACAAGAGGCAAAAACACCAATGGTAAAGTTTGCACCCACTGTGGTATCATTAATCATACAGTGGATGAGTGTTATAAGAAGCATGGTTATCCACCTGGTCACAAATTCTATAAACCTCAAGGAGCTTCAGTTAATAACACTATTAAGGAAGAAGAAAATGTTTCAAGTTCATAGACTAGTGATCATGGCCAAGACATTAAAATCACTTAGCAATAGTATCAAGCACTTAGGTCTTTGCTGGCTACCAACAATAACAGCTCTCATGGATCACAGGTTAACTAGTTTGGTACAAGTTCTGCTCATACATCAACCATAGGTAATATATTATCCTTTGTTTGTAATATTCACAAGTTTGAAGTTGCAGCATGGATTTTGGACTTTGGTACTACATATCATGTTGCATTCTCATTGACTTGTTATTCTACATACAGAGAAATAAATCCCATAGTAGTTTGCCTGCCTACTGGTCAACAAGTCATAGTCACACACTTTAGAACAGTCAAATTTATTGAGTTTTTACACTTAGAAGATGTGTTATACTTGCCATCTTTTAATTTCAATTTAATCTCTATATCAAAATTGTTTTCTGCATTGAATTGCAAGTTAACCTTCTTTCCTAATTCATGTTTGATTCAGGATATAAGCAGTCACCTGATGATTGGTACAATTGATGTAGTGGCACCACCTGCTCTGTAGATGGAACCTTCGTAGAGCTACCACTTGAGAGAATCATTTTGGTCTTTTTGCCCTGGCCAAGGGCACACCATGTTCGAAAGAGATCCCTTAGACTCCATTCCTACCCCGTCTTCTTAGGATTTAGGTTGCAGCACAGTTTTATGTAGAACTGGCTATGATAGCAAAGAGCAGAAGAGAAGAAAGATATGTATTGTATATAATAAGATAATCGTTGAGAGCACTGCTAGAAAGATAAAGATGGCGATAAGAGATTCGTTTTGTCTTTCTTCACTTCTGATCTTTATCTATGACATTAACTTGAACTTTAAGACAAGTTTTATTCATAACTAAAAAGCAGATCGAAAGAAGCATAGGTACACTGAACACTAACCCAATCCAGATGAAACTACTATTCTCAGAACCCGAATTCTCTTTTTTAGCGAATAAAGATTGAAGTCTCTCTTACACTTACTATATTTAAAATATTTCTAATTTATCATATGAAAGAAGGAGAAAGGGGGTTGAAGGTTTGTACAAGCTTAGAATACCTACTGCCGATTATGTTCCCAAGGCTGACAACAATTTCATTTCTATTAAGTCTGTGTTGTCTTGTAATAAAGAAGTCATTGATATTTGGCATTTTCGTTTGGGTCATCCTTCATATGATAGGATGCAATTGTTAAAACAAACTTATCCTATGTTGACTTGTGATTAAACCTTTGTCTGTGACACTTGCCATAGAGTAAAACAGAGCAAACTTCCATTTCCTAATAGTGACTCCTATGCTTCTAGTCCTTTCTCTTTGATACATGTAGATATTTGGGGCCCTTGTGCCACAACTACTTTGAATGGACATAAGTATTTTCTTACAATTGTGGATGATCATACTAGATTTGTTTGGATTTTTATAATGGCTTCAAAATTTGAGACTCAAACTCATTTACAAGCCTTTGTTTCCTATGTTAAGAGGCAATTTAATACAAAAGTGAAAGCTATTCGATCAGATAATGGTGCTGAGTTTATCATGAAACAGTTTTATCACAGTACTGGTATCATACGCCAGACTTCCTGTGTTGAAACCCCACAACAAAATGGAATAGTGGAGAGAAAACATCAGCATTTATTAAATGTTACTCGAGCCCTTCTTTTTTAGTCCAAGTTACCACCAATTTTTTGGTCTTTTGCTTTACAGCATGTTGTTTTACTTATCAATTGTTTGCCAGCTCCATTTCTTAATAATATATCTCCTTTTGAAAAATTATATGGCACTGGATATGACATTTCTTCTTTAAAAGTCTTTGGTTGCTTGTGCTACACCAACACTCTCACTAATAACAGGAAAAAGCTTGATCCTAGAGCTTTTGCTTCTGTTTTCTTGGGCTTCAAGCCTCACACTAAAGGGTATATTACCTTTGATCTTTCCTCTATAGTCATAATGGTATCTAGACATGTCATTTTCCATGAAGATTGTTTCCCTTATGCTTATCCTAGTGCCTCTTAATCTTTTCCCACATTTCCTGTACATTCCTATCCTACCATTTATGACCATGGTAAAGATTTGGTTTTTTCTTCGCCATCTTCACACTCTACTATCCTTGATAATTCTCAAATTCCTAACACTTCTATTGATCATTCACAATTGGATTCCTTAGACACTTCTTCTGATCCATCAAATTCACCAATTATTGTTGCTCCTAGAAGATCTAACAAGGAAAGAACCAGACCAAAGAAGTTTCAAGACTTTCACACTACATTCACATCAACTGTTGCTGGTCAATCCTCAGGTACTCGTTATCCTTTAACCTCTGTTTTATCTTACAAAAATTTGTCTCCTACATACCATAGTTTTATAATGGTCACATCCTCTGAGACATAACCTAAGTCATTTAAAGAAGCTTCCCAATCAGACAAATGGATCAAAGCAATGAATGCTGAAATTGAGGCTTTAGAGGCTAATCATACTTGGATTTTGACTGACCTCCCTCCTAACAAATCTGTTATTGGATGCAAATGGGTTTATAAAGTTAAACACAAGGCTTATGATGGGTTAGTAGAAAGATATAAGGCTAGGTTAGTAGCCAAGGGGTATACTCAGATTGAGGGTCAAGACTACCTTGATACTTTTTCCCCAGTGGGTAAGATAACTACTATGAGATTGTTACGTGCTATAGCTGCTGTTAACAACTGGCATTTAAAGCAATTAGATGTGAATAATGTCTTTTTGCCTGGAGACCTTAATGAAGAAGTTTACATGACTTTGCCTTCTGGTATGTACTCAACAAAATCTAATCAAGTTTGTAGATTACAGAGATCTTTGTATGGCCTTAAATAAGCCAATAGACAGTGGTATGCTCGATTTTCCATTTTCCTCATCTCACATGGCTATAGGCAATGTTCTTCTGATCATTCTTTGTTTATTAAGCAACATCTTTAGTCTTTTACTGCTTTACTGGTTTATGTAGATGATATTGTCTTGTTAGGCAATGATCTTCTAGAGATTAAGTCCATCACTCAACTTCTGGATGAAGTTTTTAATATCAAAGACCTTGGTGACTTAAATTTTTTTCTTGGATTTGAAGTGGCTCGCAGTAAACAAGGGATCAATATTTGTCAAAGAAAAGATGTTCTTGATATATTGCATGATGCATGCATGTTAAGGAGCAAACTTGTCTCTACTCCAATTGATTATGTTGTAAGACAACACCAACAATCTAGTAGTCCACTTGATGATACAAAAGCTTCATCATATTGCAGGCTCATTGGTCGCCTTATTTACCTCACCAATACAAGGCTCGATGTTACATATGCAGTGCAACACTTAAGTCAATTTGTAGCTCATCCTTCTTCAACTCATCAACAAGCAGCCTATAGGATTCTTAGATACTTGAAAGCAGCACTAGGTTCTGGTGTATTTTTCTTTGCTTCTAGCATATTCCAACTCAAAGCATTTAGTGACTCTGACTGGGCAGGATGCATTTATACCAGGTGATCTATCACTGATTACTCAGTTTATCTTGGTAGTTCCCTTATTTCTTGGAAATCCAAAAAGCAGGCCACAGTCTCTAGAAGTTCTTCCGAGGTTGAGTATTGTGCACTAGCTAGTGCTACATGTGAATTACAATGGTTAACCCACTTGCTTCATGATTTTGGGATTGTCTACACTCGACCAACTCTTTTGTTTTGTGACAATCGCTCCGCTCTTCACATTGCTGCTAATCCTGTCTTTCATGAACACACAAAACATATTGAGATAGACTGTCACATTGTCTGAGAGAAACTACATTCAGGCCTTATCAAGTTGCTGTCCATTGTTTCTGCTCAGCAACTTGTAGACATATATACTAAAGCACTTCTACTAAGCGCTTTCAATTTTCTTTAGTGCAAGTTGGGAATGTCAGACATACATCCTCGAGCTTGAGGGGGATATTAACCATCCTAGTATAACTTGAGTTAGTTGTTAGTTACCTAACTAACTAAGTTTTTTATAATTAGTTAGAGTTGGTTATATTAACCATCATAGTATAACTTGAGTTAGTTGTTAGTTATCTAACTAACCAAGTCTGTTATAATTAGTTAGAGGTGGTTAGTTTATTGTTATGGTAGTTATAGAGAATATATAAGTAATAAAGATACTTTGTATTCAATTTTTGATATATGATAGACACAATTTCTGATTCATTTCTATGATAAGATATTCTTCCTATTCCAATAATTTTCTTCACAAGCTATCTCGTCTTCTTCTTTTAAGTTCATCCATGACATTCCTACGTACCTTTATTAGACTCGGACGATCTCTATGGAATCCACACTATTGACATGCGCTCAATGCCTAATTGATTTGAGATGCACGCATGGACACTGGCTCCCATATTGGAGGAATTGCCAAAATACAATAAGGACTCTGCTTTTGCCAAGTATAAAATACAGAGTTAAATTTTATAAAAACTATGATTTTGTAGCTTAAATTTGTTTTAAAAAAAAATTCACTATTAGCTCTTAAATAAAATTTTAACATTTTTAGTCTGTGTATTTTGTTTTTACTAATATTAACCTTTTCCGTATTTGTCATTAAGTAACAAAATTATCCCATAACTTAAGAGTCACGTTGTCATTGTTGGCTTAATGACATCACATCATTAAAAAGTTTAATGAAATAAATATGATAATTTTTTAACATTTTATTTTAATACCTCGTCAGCTGGTATACATAATTGTCTCATTTTTTTAATAATGTAACAAGTCACTAATGTTGTTATTATGTGATAATTAAAGTTAGTGAGATTAGAATCATTAACAGAAGATAAAAGAAGTATGAAACCAAAAATCCCAAAAAAATTGTTTAAGGATTAAAAATAAAATTTACAAGAAGTTTAAGAAAAAAAATATAGGTTAGCCTGAAATGTATGGCATATCATGTAAACAATTCAAGTATGTGGTTTTCCCTCATTTTTTTAACACATCGATCATTAGTGGTTAGTAGTTTTATGCCAAAAACACCCTAATTAAAGAAATGCTTTGTCGTACCAATGCACCATGCTTTAGAGGAGGTTGTACCTCTAGATAAGATTGTTCAAATGTTAATGAACCTCAAAGGTCAAAAATTGAGACATCACCGGAATCCCTACACTTACAAAACAGATAACTTTCACATTCTGGGACTAGTCACTGTTTTGAGCAATAGGTTTGTTGCAATTTTCTTATTCTAACATCAATGAAATTAAAGTATATTATCCTTAAATTATAATTTTTTTGTAAAATTCCTCATCAATTATTTTAAAATTTATTGAAGAATTTTTAATTTCATTTAAAAATTATGTTCAATTTTTTTAGTAACCATCATGATTCGGTGAGATCTCAAGGTTTAATTATAAGAAAAATGACAACCTCAAAAAAGAATTATAAAAAGAATCACAAAAATTATATAGAAAATGTTAGATGAAAAGAACACACTGAGAATTCAATTCTCCACATAATTTTGAAATGATTTTTTCACCTGTTTCATTCATGAAAAATTTAAATACAGATGTTTAGTTTAAGAAAAATATGAATGAAATAGGAAAAAGAATAGGTAAATTCAACAATAAGGATAAAGTATGTAAATTTAGGAATGCATACATTAACTTTTCATAAATAATCAATCCAGATAAGATACAACCAAATAAATCAATGCTTTCACGGAGAGCAAAATTGTGTCTTTTACCCTCTCTTTTAAAAAGAAAAAAGAAATAATGTAGGAAGCTTTCAACAAGCTACGAGGAACCATTGTCCCTAATTCCAAAGGAAGCTTTCAACTTGTTGGCAAGATGTGGCAACGTCTTGATGTTTTCCTGGATTGACTGGTCAGCACAGGAAACGAAATCATTCATAGCATCATTTTTCTTCTGGAGCCTAGCTGCCTCGTACTTATCTTGACACACCATCAGAGATCTATTCAATCTCTCCTGCACCATGTTGAAAACACTATCAGAGTCAATGTTATCAGTGACGGATGGCAGAATAAGGCAGAAGGCCAAAATTCCGCCATATAAACACCCCATGGTGGCCTATGGTACCACCATAGTGGGCCTCCCTTCACAAATTGCCTATGGAGGTTGGCAAATTAAATGTCAAAATGCTTCCAGGAAATAGAACATGCCTGAATGTCAGATACAAAATATACAAATAATTTGGACCATTAACTAGCGGAGCAGATAATCTAAGCAGCTTGAATTCGCAATTAGTTAACCATGACTTGCTATCAACTTTCATACAATTAGAAATTTCAAATGCAGACAAGGACAGAGTCCTCATTCAATAAAAAAAAAAACAACGAGTAAATGACTCTGGCCGGTATTAAAACAAATAACGAGGGGCATTAACAACTGTAAGAGTCTTGGTTTTTCTATAATATGGACAGGGGTGCTCCCCAGTCTCCCCCCTCCAAATCAACAATTTCATAAGACTTCCCTTAATAATTTTATACACACTTAAAAAATTTAAATAAGAAAGAACAGATGATAAAACTGAGAGAATATGATATCAGAATTATGGGGTAGCTTACCTGAAACTGTGCCATCTCATGATCAAATGTGTGTTGCACATTAGAAAGAGGAATACTGCAATTTTCGACACAACTGCTTATTTCTTCCTGCCTTTTGCTTCTATCAAAGCACTCATATGCACACATAAAATAGGCTTTCTGCAATAATTCAATCAAATTATCAACTATATGGAATCGGAAGTCTGCTTTATCAATCAGACAAATTACCACATGTACCAATTGTATGCAAAACAAATATCAGTATATAAAATCAATGTGGTGAAAAGGAAAATACAGGACTTAAGGTACAGAAAGTCAAAACCTTTAATACCTAGAAATATAAAATCCATGTCATGTAATAATTTGCATTTACGACATATAAGACCAGAAGAATGGTACAATAATTTGAACTGAAATCAGAAATGATGAGACAAAAATCAGCTAGCCAAAGGGGATACGACTTTCTGGTTCCAATTATTATACAACTTATGTCATCAAGACATAAAACCATCCAATCTTCTAAGGAAATATTAAGTACTGGTATGTATCAAAAGTAAAAACAAACACTAAATTACTTGTTACAGATAAGGACTGGAAAGAACCTGAAGGGTAAAATTGACATAGTCCTGGACAGGGGCAAGATTAGTTTGAGCAGCCACATTTACTTCTTCAAATTTCTGCCTCATTCTCAGGGAAGCAAGTTGCTCTTCATGGGCTGCAAAGTGATCCATCTGATACTTACTGTCAACAATGAGGTCTGCACCCTTAGTTTTGGTGATAGCAAACTACTTTATCCGGTTTGATTTGCTTCTTAATATGGTTGCCTACTATAGGCTTTTATCTAGTTGAATTTTTTATAGTAAGCAAAACCAAAAACCAGGGGAAGACCTGGGTTCGACCCCCAGATACACTCTTTGGTAGGGGCAAAGGTGTGACTATGTCCCGACTCATAACCGATCCTTTGTCGGTCAAAGGACTGAAACTTGTGGGATACCTTGATAGGTGGTTACCAAATAAAAAAATCAAGACGAAAACAAATTAGGGGCAAACAACAAATCAAAGAATCCATCGTCAGAGACCACGCTTATACCATTGAAGCTTGCAACAATAAATAAAATAAAAACTCGTTTTTTCTTCCGTGAAGAAATGAAAGGGAAAATAGGAGAATGAAGCAGAAGACGATGGAACTCACTAACCTGAAAATGCGTGAAATGAATTTCTTTTCGGAAACTCTCAATCGCTATTGAGTTGCAACTCTGCTCTTCTGCTTCCTCTTTCTCTTCGTACACAATTCCGTTTCAAAGGGTTTTAGGGCCTTTAGGCCCTTCCAGGGTTTAAACTTCAAACAAAAAAAGAAAGAAAAGGAAAGTGCTTTACAAAAAAAATAATATAAAAAACTTATTTTTAATTAATTGAATAGCTTCCTTAAAAAAAATTATTGAATAGTAAATATTTTTAATCATTATTTTCAATTCTCAAATAATATAATTTAAAAAAATACATAAAATGCATTTTTAAACTTAGAACTCATTAGGCATAATAATATTATTATTATCTTATAAGAAAATATATTATTTCTCAAACTATAGAAAATTTATTTGGCACCAAAATTTATACAATAATTCATATAACTTGTGTAGTTGTTTTTATTTGAATGAGAATTTTGTGTGTTAGTCCAAGTGTTTGTGACTAAATAAAAAATAATATCTATTCTTATAAAAAAAATTATTATATGATTTGTTTTTATACATTAGAAGAAAGAAAACACAAACAAAAACAAACAAAATAATGCAATCTGTGTGAGGAAACTCTTAAAGAGTATGCAAAACAAAGGTTATGCAGATTTGGAGGACACACATCTAAATCAAAATAGGTTGTTGCAAATCAACTCCTTGCTCAGCTAAGTTATTTGTCATAAAGTTGTCCTCCCTTAAAGTATGTTGGAAAGAGAGAGGCTCCACTCCTTGTCCATGAAAGTTCGTATGTTGTTGATCACGGCCGCTAACGAGTGTGTTATAGGAACACCATTGGCAATCATCTTCAAGGCCATAATAGAATTTGATTCACATATGATATTCTTTAGACCCTTCGATCAATCAATTTTTAGCCCATGAAAGATTGCTTTGAGGTCTACATTCATATTAGTAGTAACACCACACGGTCCAACAAATCCCACTATCCAATGAGCATCTGAATATCTGATAACTCCACCAAAGCCTTATTTGCCTGGATTCCCAACTGATCTCCTATCAGTATTAAGTTTGACAAATCCTTGTGGTGGATAGTGCCACTTAATGTCTCTAGGTTTGGGAATATATATACTTTGGCTTGCAAAACACTTTCTGCACCAACGAACAAATGCCATAAATCTTGATTATTATCATATGAGAGTTCCAGGTTTGATTTTGAAAGATTAGTTTGTTCCTCACTGTCTAGATACACCAGCAAGCAATGAGGAAGATGTCCACACTCATTCCCTTAGCGTAGAACTGCAGCCAAGTTGTTAGGCTCTAGTAGTTGCTACTAGACTTTGAGGGCCAGAAACTCCTAATACGAGAATAGAAAGGTAAAGTATTGTATTGATTTATGTCGTGCCTTATTACATTTGATGAGTATTTATAATGGAATTGTAATAATAGAATTTGGAATTCTGTGATGACAAGGTCCTAACGGAAAGAGAGAAAATATTCCTAATGGCAGACAAGATCAAGAGCTGCTCCCTTGATAGCCAGCTCAGCAGAAACGGTTATAGGAAATCTTTAAGGTAAGTTGGGGCCCTGCTCATCCTTTGTGGTCGTGCTTTTGTTGCTTCTGGTTTTTCTGTGTTGCTATCATTCCCTATGCCTTCCAAAAGCACCTTGTCCTCAAGGTGGTAATCAGTTTGAAGTTGGGTCCAGTCTTTCCATGAAGTATCATCCGATGATAATCCTTGCCATTGAACAAGGACTTCTAGCTTGGAGTCAGCTGTCTGGTGTGTGTTCAATATAACTAGAGGTTAAATGATAAGATGATCATCCTTAGTGAGCACTGTTAAGGTTATGATGTGAAGGTTGTCACCGGGGCGTGAAGAATGAAAGGGTTTGAGTAGGAAACAATGAAAGATCGGGTGTGTACAAGCTTCTACAAGTAATTGAAGTTTGTAGGCTGATAGCCCAATCTTTTTGATGACCCGGAATGACCCATAAAATCTTTTGGCGAGCTTGGAGTACCCAATGGGTTGACCCGAAACGGAGGTCTGCCAGTGTGGCCTGAGTTTGACCAGAACCAAATCTCCAATCATAAACTAAACGTTGCGACGTTTAGTGTTTGCAAAGTGCTTCATGTGAGCCTAAGCCTTTTCTAGTTTCTTCTTAACTTCCGCAAAAATTGCCTCTCGATCAGTGAGCATGTTATCAACAACGTCAATGTTAGAATCACCTGCCAGATATTGTGGAAAATTAAAGGGCTTTTTGCCAAAAGTGATTTCATAAGGAAAGAAGCCCGAGCCCGAGTGCCAAGATGTGTTGTATGACCATTCAACCCGGTGTAGCAATTTTCCCCAAGATGAAGGCTTCTTATGGACAAAGGCTCAAAGATACTGTTCGATAACTCGATTCAAGACCTCTATATGGCCATCTGATTGAGGATGATACACAGAGCTCATGCGTAACTGTGTCTAACTTAAACGAAAGAGGTCTTGCCAAAAACGACTAAGAAATAGGGGATCATGGTCCGAGACTAAGCTTCACGGCATTCCATGGATTTTCCCAACAAGGTCCATGAACAGGACTGCAACTGTGTAAGAAGTGTGTCGGGTTGGGAGCATACCCAGATGAATCCCTTTTGAAAAGCGGTCGATGACCACAAGAATGGTGGTATAGCCACGAAATGCGGGTAATCCAGTTATGAAGTCGAGAGACAAGTCCTCCCATGGCCGACAGGGAACTGGTACCGAGCATAATAGACATGTGGCCTTCTTAGTTTCATATTTCGTGTGTTGACAGTCGACACATGAAGCAAATTCAGTGTGCTCATCGAGGTGGTCAATAATAGCTTGTCAGAACTGAGCAAATTCTAAATCTTGAGCCAACTGGGCCTTTAATTCCTCCAGAAAGGTTAAACAAGGCACTGATAATAGTGACAATGTACCAGAAGGGCCTTCCGGAAGTCTGGACAGAGCATCAACGACCACGTTGGTATTACCAGAGCGATACTGAATGTTGTAATCATATCCCATTAGACGCGCGAGGTACATCTATTGCTCCGACGTCTCTATCACCTGTGTTAGCAACTCTTTCATACTATGGTGGTCTGTGAGTATATTGAAGTGACGACCAAGTAGATACTGGCGCCATTTTTTGACGGCGGCCGTAATCACAAATAATTCGTGAACATACATCGAAGCACAGAGCAGTTTCGGAGGGAAGGCTTTGCTAAAGTAGGCAATGGGGTGACCTCGTTGAGATAACATCGCACCCATGCATGTCCCTGACGCATCAGTCTCCACCGTGAAGGGAAGTGTGAAATCAGGCAGGTGAAGGATGGGAGTCGACGTTAGAACATACTTGAGGTGAGCAAAGGCTGATTGGGCTTCCAAGGTCCACTGGAAGGGCTCAATTGTTAGTAACTTATTCAAAGGTGTGGCAATCGTGGCGTATCCAAGAATGAATCTTCGATAAAAATTGACGAGGCCCAAGAAGCTACACAGAGCGTGCGCAAAATGAGGTTTGGGCCATTGTTGGATGGCTTGAACTTTGGCCAACACTGGTTTGACCCCACGCGACAAGACCACATGACCCAGGTATTTGACTTGGTGTTGAGCAAACGTGCATTTCGAAAGTTTTAAAACAAATTATTCCTTCAACAAGACTCAAAAGGTTTTCTCCAAGTGAATTATATGATCCTCCAAGGTTGAACTGTATATGAGAATGTCATCAAAGAAAACGATAATAAATTGACGGAGGAATGGGCGAAAGATAGTGTTCATTGTGGCCTGGAACGATGAAGGTGCACTACACAACCCGAATGACATCACCCTAAACTCAAAGTGACCATGGTGTGTGAGAAAAGTAGTTTTACAAATATCATCTTCAGACATGAGGATCTGATGATAACCTTGCAACAAATCCAACTTAGAAAACCAGGAAGCACCGACTAACTCATCTAACAACTCATCAATTATGGGAATCGGAAAATGATCCTTGATCGTAAGTGCGTTCAATGCTCTGTAATGAACACAAAACCTCCAAGTGCCATCATGTTTACGAACCAAGAGAACAAGGGAGGAAAAAGGGCTTGTACTAGGTGGAATTATGCCTCTCTGTAGCATAGAATCAACCTGGGATTCGATTTCGACTTTTGGGTAATACGGGTAACAATAGGGTCGAACATTGATAGGGTCTGAGTTTGGGGCTAAGTGTATATGGTGGTCTGTGGGTCGGGAAGACGGAAGTGCCTGGGGAGTTTGAAACAGGGAAGCAAATTGGGTCAAAAGGGATTGGATTGCCGGTAGTGGTGTGTGTTGGGATTTGTCGGAAAAAAGGGAGGTCAATGGGGTTTAAAGTGATATGAAATTAAGCACTAGCACCTACGGTGCGGACAAGGTGTCTCACCTGGGTGGGAGAAAGGGGCTGAAGTGTGGAGGTATCCTTACCCTTGAATTCAATAGTACAACCCTAGTGCAGGAATTTCATGGACAAAGTAGTATAGTCCGTGAGGATGGGGCCTAACGAGCGTAACCATTGCACCCCGAGAACAAGGTTAGCACCACATAGAGGCAGAATATGGAGGTCAATAGTGAATTCAATGTTCTGGATCATTACCGGCACAGTTGGACATAATTGTTGACAATGGAGATACTGACCGTTGCCCACCATAACCTTGAGAGGGGTGGTGTCGCAAGGAGAAAGGCCCAAACGCGAGACCAAGGTGTCCTGGATAAAGTTGTGGGTACTACCCCCATCAACCAGGATCAACACCTTCTGGGCAGCAATCAGGCCTGATAATCACAGAGTTTCTAGGGCCAAAGGACCCGTGAGGGAGTGTAAATTGAGTTGGGCTGCATTCAGATCAACCGGGTCGGGCGGTTCGGGTTCAAAGCCCAAGGGGATATAATCTTCAGCACAACGATCATCCTCGTCTGCAATCAAAAGGAAAACCCTAGAGCTGCAATGATGGCCACGATGATACCTTTCCTCACAATTGAAACAAAGGTCTCGCTCAGGGCGTGAAGCCAGTTCTTCTGATGTCAAGTGTTTGAGAGGAACAGAGGAGGAAGGTTTTGTCGAGGAAGATAATAGTGGAGGAGGCGGCAAAGAGATGGGGGTGGGGTTGTAGCGGTTATCCTGGAAGGAAAAGGAGGTGCGCGACCCTGAACAGCACGGTGAGAGTCTATGAGCTTCTCCTCCTGAAGACATGCGAGCTCAGCTGCCTGTACCAACGATAATGGTTGCAGGGCTTGTACATCGTGATGAATGTCGGGACTCAGACCCGAGATAAAGCAACTGAGAAGGAAGTGTAGAGGAATACCAACGACGCGATTTGCCAAGTCCTCAAACTCATAGAGGTAAGAATGGACTGTGGTTTTCTAGGTTAATTTGAACAAGGCACTAGTCGGGTCCTCATATTGGGAGGGTGCGAAATGGGTTTGAAGGGCATAGAGGAAAATAGGCCAGGAGGTGAGCTGACCGTTGCTGGCCATCCATTGGAACTAGGCCAAAGCACGACCATCCATATAAAAAGAGGTGATGGTTAGCCGTTCATGGTCAGGGGTGTTGTGATATTCAAAGAATAGGTTAATTGTGAATATCCAACACAATGGTTCAGAGCCATCAAAGCGAGGCATGTCAAGCTTCATACGGTGAGGCTGGGCAGAAGGGGAAGATGGTGGGATGGTGGTGGACGAGGTAGGTGAGGATACAAGGTGTTACACCCTCTACCCCATACATATATGTACTAATAATAAAAGAAATAAGAAATCAAACTTGATTAAAAGTTTTTAAAACACATTTAAATATAAGCCTTTTAAGAGGGTGGAAGACTCACATTCACCTTTCTAACATCATAATAAAACTTGTCCAAATAAATAATAAATTCACTTCGACTCAAAACAAGGTCGTCTAAAACTTCATACAATTAATATAGAACCTATACCCTAATGTCACATCCTATCAGAGCATTGTGTTCCCATGTCCTCTAGCATCAGGTTCTTCATAGTCATCCACCTATTCATCTGCTCTCACGAACACAAGGTTCGAGATCATCACAAGATCCAAACACAAATAACACACTGGGAGTGAGTTATCACATTCCTAACTAATGAAGAGTAACGAGACAACATGTAGGTGTAAATATCATAAAAACAAAATAAAACTTACTTACACATAGCTCACATCATTTCACCACTTTGTCACCCAACATCGCATCATAACATAACATGTCTCATTCATCTTCACAATATTCACATATTCAAGGATCAACACACAATATCACCAAGTCAATCAATATCGATCAATACACAAGCGTTATGCAACATATACACTAAGACTCAATCCTATATGCAATGTGATACCATGTCAGTGAAAAACCTTGTCGGGCGCCTAGCAGTACATGATAAGACAAACCACACACTAGCAAGTCAGGTCACTCTCACTAGGTAAGATCATAGGGAGACCAGTCAGGGTCACAGTATTTTGCGAGAATGATCCAACCATATGGAATCAATATAGGCTTAAAGGAGCACTCAAACCGGGTGACCCCCAAGGCCTACACTCCGAAGAGTCCGTCAGGGCCTCTCCCTCCTGATTCAGGTCCAACCCATAAAATATTTTAGCACACGGACTCTATCTATGAACTGTACAAAACACATGACTCCTCAACTGTTCTCAAAATAGTTTATCTCGTCGCCTTTAAAGGGTCTTAGCATTAACTCGTCGCCCTTAAAGAGACTTAGCATTAACTAGTCGCCCTTAAAGGGACTTATGGTCGTGTGATTGTAGAATTCACAGCTCACAACTCAATGCACACAATATCTCAATGCACATATATATCTCAATCATATGCATACTCAATTTATCACATACATTCGATCTCAATCACAATGGTATAATCTCAATTTAACACGTTATCACACCTCATGAATCATATACATTTTACCTATGAACTATGCAATGCACACAATTACTCAATTGTTTTCAAAATCATTTTAACCCGTCGGGTTCCCACAGTGGATCCCATCACAATACTCGTCGCCCTTAAAGGGTCTTACAATTGTGTGATTGCATAGTTCATAGCTCACAACTCAATACACACATCTCAATACACATTTATTTCACCATTTATCACAGGTTCAATTTATCACATACTCATAATTTGAATCACAATTTCATAATCTCAATATAATAATTTATACAAAAGGTTTATCACAACATGGACAGTAAAACCCATCAAATAATTTTACACAATTATATCAAAATCATGGGTCAAAACGCAAAAACATCAAGAACACTCAAGTTTATCAATTAATTCTTATCAGAACATCAATTGGTGCGTAAAGACAATAATATTGTATTTATAATTGTAAAGGAAAAATTATAATTTAATAAACACCCAAAAATAAACCCCAATTTAATCCTCTAAGTATCTCAACACATGTTCTCACTAATCCCCAATTGTGAATAACTCATCCCTTACCTCTAAGTGGACTCACGTGACTTTTGAAAGTGATAGCGGAATCTCTAGCGGTTCCCTGAGATTTCTCCAATTTTTCCTCCGACTGCTCCAATAGAGTTCCCAAACGTCAGAGAGACGGAGAAGGGATTGAAGCCTCCATTCATACTGTCTTCATGTGATTCCTTTTCTTCCTGCACGATTATTATCTAGCAAATCCCAACGGTGAAGGTGTTAGAAATTTAATTTTAACAAAATATCAAACTTTCGTGAAAATCCAATGGTTAACGAATCCAGGATCATAGTTTTACCGGGACAACTCTGGGTTTCTACGGGAAAAGAAAAAGTCACGATGCGAACAACATTTCTCTCATCTCCGACATATTTTAGTAATTCCCAACGGTGAGAATTCTTGTAATTGAGTTGTGAACCTGTTTATTAAATTTCACAACGATCCAACGGTGAATAAGTCCGAGATCGTCATTTTTCTGAGACAGGTTTGGTAGTTTGCGGGAAAAAGGGAGAGCATTGAGAGGAGAAAGGGAAAAACGAAAATGAGGGAAAGAAGAGGCACCGTCAGTGTGAAAAATGACCTAACACTATTTATAGTTAGGTTTACTCTATTTATTTATTTATTATTTTATAAAAACAAACTCTATTTTATTCTCTATCCAACAAATAAATAAAATACCCTTTTTATTTTCTCTCAAACCATTATTTTAATTAATAATTATATCTCCTTGTTTATTTATTTATAAAATTTCATCATTTTTCTAAAACTCTATTTATTTATAAATAATAATTCTTTTAAAATTATCTTAGGAAAAATGGGATGTTACACAAGGGATTTGGGTGTAGCCAGGATAGTGATAAGGGTATCAAGTTTGAGTCATGGTTTGAAGGTTTTCACTGAGCGCCAGTTGATGAGTGGTGAGCTTGGCAATGGCGTCCTTCACTCTGTCCGAGGAGACCTTCGAGCGGGTGGACTCCGCCATTCGAACAAGAGCACCAAATTTTTAGGCTCTAGTAGTTGTTGCTAGACTTCGAGGGCCATAACCTCCTAATACGAGAATAGAAAGGTAAAGTATTGTATTGATTTCTACTTAGCCTTATTACATTTGATGAGTATTTATAATGGAATTGTAATAACAGAATTTGGAATTCTGTGGGGACAAGGTCCTAACAAAAAGAGAGAAAATATTCCTAATGGCAGACAAGATCAAGAGCTGCTCCCTTGATAGCCAGCTTAGCAGAAACGGTTATAGGAAATCTTTGAGGTAAGCTGGGGCCCTGCTTTTCCTTTGTGGTCGTGCTTTTGTTGCTTCTGGTTTTTCTATGTTGCTATCACAAGTTGTACTATCATCAAAATTGGGATTGCTCCAAACGTCCAATTTGAGAAGGTTCCTAATCGTTCTTGAAAACTGACAATCTCGCAACAAATGGAAGATTGATTCTTCATGATCGCCACACCTACAACAAGAATAGTCAAAACAAATATGCCAACGTGGTCAAAAGAGGTTAGCGGGAATGCTCTTATGGTCTAAGAATCAGATGTAGTGTTTGATATTTTTTGGTAATTGGAGAGACCACACCCAAGTTCCATGAACCGCAGTAGCACAATGGAAGAACGAGCTCTAGTGAGCCACTTGTAAGTAGTTTTGGCCGGAAAATTTGCCATCAGAAGAAGCATCCCAAATAATCATGTCAAGCACATTGTCTGGTAAAGTGAGAGTTGTAATATCATTCTTAAGATTAGGTATCACAAATTCCCTCCAGAAGCCATAAATTTTGCATGGAATAGGTAGGTATGGAATCAAGAACCGAAGTGGCCAGAGTGACTATATCGACTCTACTAAGAAGCTTAGCTTTCCAACTTGTCAATCTAGAGTGAACATGATCTAATATGTAAGAGAAAAATAAAAAAAATTTACCTGGTCTGCGAGAAAAGGAAACCCTAGATGGCTAGTGATTTTTGGAGTGTGTTGGTACCCCAAAATGCTACTGAATTTGTCAATTTTCTATCGAGGAACATTCTTGGATGCCATGAATGTAGACTTTTGCACATTAATCTTCAATCCATAGCCTTGTCTTAACTCGTTGGCAAGTGCACCAAATTTTTTACAAGTAGTAAAGTACTCGGAAGTCCGAGTATGAAATCCACAAGGACTTTGTTTGTACTTAGATTAATGCAAACCCAATTTACAAACAAAAGATAAGAAATTAATTTAAAATAACATATAAAGAAAGATAGTAGATAAGATAAATATTTAAAGATAAAAATAGAAGATAGAAAAGATAAAATATTTAAATTAAAAGATGATAAAGATAAAGATAAAAATAGAAGAAAAAAAGATAAGATGAGAAAAATAAAAGATTAAGATAAGATAAAAAAGACAAATTCAGAATGAGTGTGATTATACTAACACTAATGCACCAGATCCCATCAGAACTCCGCAGTTAAGCGTGATAGGGCGAGAGTAGTACTAGGATGGGTGATCTCCTGGGAAGTCCTCGTGTTGCACCTCTTTTTATGGTTTTTCTTTTATTCTGAGTATTTTTTTTTAAAACAAAGTAAAAGGTCCGATAAGTTAATTAATTTTTGTGATTGATAGGGAGATAAATGTATCGTGGGCCCCATGGGTCATTCAGCGTAGAAAGTCGGTCGAAAATCGGTCTGGGTAGAAGGAGTTTCAAGTCGAGGATCATGTATTTCTGAAGGTTACTCTTATGACCAGAGTTGAAAAGGCTGCAAAGTCCCAAAAACTTCTTTGAAGATTATAGGTCCTTACTAGATTCTTAAGAGGATTGACTCTATTGCTTATCATGTCGCTTTACCTTCGAACATATCCAACGTACATCCTGCTTTCCATGTGTCTCAGCTTCAGCAATATGTTCTTGATCCTTCTCATGTGATTGAGTTGGACTCTGTGCAAGTAAGAGACAATCTTACTTATGACGTGATACCTCTAAAGATCAGCTTTGGCTTTCTCTCCGCCATTATTAATTTGATTATGAATTATACTACCGCCACTAATATGTCTATTAAGTGGAATAATGAGATTTTGCAACCCTTCCCTCCTCATCGGGATCTTCGACAAGGGAATCTCATGTCTCCTTATCCTTTTGTTCTTTGTATGGAGAAGCTATCCTTATCCAAGAACAAGTTTAGATGGGTGTGTGGCAACCAATTGTGTCTATTAGGAAAGGTCTAGGTATATCTCATCTATTTTTTGCAGATGATTACCTTTTTTTCACCAAGGTGAAAACATCTCAGGCTAGTTGAGAAAATTCTTTCCTTCTTTTGGAAGGTGATAACTGCTAAATATAAGCTATTTTTCATAATAAAAATATTTAAAATATCTTTAAAAATATTTATTTAGCATTTATTTTTTGTTTAAATGTTAGGAATTGATATTTTCATTATTTATGACTTATAGATATGAAAAGAAGGGATTAAAAGAGAAAAAGATCTAGAAAATATAAAAAATATGAATAAGGATGATTTTTAGCATCAGACCCAAATCCACTCCAACAACTATAAAAAAAGAGTCAAGTCAAGGAGAAAAGACACCACCCCACACTATCCCGGAGACTCAGAGCTCTCTAATAAATACATCATAAGCCTAAGTATCTCAAATAGGAGAAATCCTTCTTTTTATGTCCTTTTTCCATCCCTTCTCCTCCATCAATTTCTATACCCCTTTTCAAGTGTAAGGCTCTTGTGGCTATGAGAGGCTAAACCCTTAGTTAGGGCTTGGCAGGCCTAAAAAGCCAAAAAATATATTGTACACTTCATATTTATCAATACAAACAAGTGTTTTCTTTCCTATTATCCTTTCTTATTTTAATTCATGTATCATTCATCCTTGCATCATCTTTAAGGATTAGGTGCTCAACAGAGGGTAATCCTTAATAGAAAAACAAGGAAGGTTTTGCATGCATCTGTTTTGGGAATTAGTCGCTCGACAGAGGGTAGTTTCTAATAGAACTAAAAGGAAGAGGTATCTTAATAAAATCATTGCTAGACATAGAATGGTTGCATTATGCCCATGCATCAACAAGCATCTAGAATTAGAACTTCATGCATTTTATCTATTGAGTCTAACATTTGGGAGATAGATAAGTAAGATAGGCTTGTCATCGTGAGATATCAGAGGTAAGTATTTTAACAGATGTGGGTAGGAAAAATTCACCAAATTGACAGAGAAAAATTTAAAATAATACATCTTAGGCAAATAAGGCAGGCTAAGTATTTGCCTAAGATGTATTCAGGGGTAAGTATTTTACACCCTTTCAATGGGGCAACTGTAGTACATCTTGTCTGTATTTTTTTCCTTCAATTTTTGTAGTTTTCACAACAGTGTTCAAGGATTAAGTATTAGAAAACATGACTCATTATAAGTTGAAAATGTAATTCACCATTATATTTTCAATGGAGAAGGTAGATGTCGCCTATCATGTTGAAGTATACAATATATGAGATTTACAAAATTGAGTATAAAATATAGTTCACCCATTATGTTAGTCATGTTAAAGAATACAAAATAAAAGAAAATACAATAAAAGGTGAAAAACCAAAAATATCTAATTTCGTCTTAAATTTTGATTGAATAAAATAATCTATTATGTATCTCTTTGCTTTTAACTTCCTCCTAAATTAAATAAATATATTGACTTTTTAAAAACAAATATTTGTTAGTATCTATATATTTACAAAATATACATTTTTAATTTGATTCTTATGAAAAAGTAAATTTAATTTTCATATGTTTATTTATTTTGAGTTCAATTATAGTGTTGTTTGTCACTATTATAATATTATTTGATAGAATTTTAACTTAATAAATAAAATAAATAAATTAATAATGATTTCAAATATAAAATATATTATTTTTGAATTCTATACTTGGCAATTATTATTTAATTTCCATCACCATAAACAATTGTTATAACTATAAACAAATGTCATTTATTATTACTATGCTAATAATTTTTATATATAGTGTGAGACATAATTAAAAATTCAAAAGTATTTTCTAGCACAAAATGAGAATACATAGTTATATTCAGGGATCAAAATATCAAAAAGTTATTAAGTTATACCAAACTAAAAAAAAACAACTTTTTAACATGTGACGGTCATGTAGATGACATGTGACAATCACATATCGCTTAGCTAGAGATGTTGCTACCAAAGCTAGTTGGTTCAAAGAAAATTCTGGATATGTGTTTGCTTAGCTAGTTCAGTCGATCGTTAGCTTAGCTAGATGATGCAATCCTACACCTTGCAAAAATTGCAAAGCCAAGTTTCCAAAACATTAGTGGTTACCCAAGCATTCAAACTCACAATAAATTCATCATTAATGATCTCTTATGCTTTCTAATCGATTATTATACTAAAAAACATCATCATTCTTGCATAATCCCAATGTTTCTAAGCTTAGGGTTCAAAGGGGTAAAAGGGAAAACAACATAGTAAAAGGAAAGCAATGGACAAAGAGGGAAACACTTATGTCTAGGACATGTAGAGATGAGCTCTGAGTATTGGGTTTTTAAATATCTGCTCTTTCTCCCTCTTCTTGCTTCTCCTCCTACTTCTCTTCCTTTTCTCTTTCTCTCTCTAACTCCCCTTTTTCCTCTACTTAAATAGAGTGTGTGGGTTTAGTGGGCCTAATCCCACCTTGGGCCTTAGTTCTCTATTTGGATCCTATTATCTTATTCATGTTCATTTCTAATATAAGATAGTTATTACTCCTTCCGTATCATTATAATTGTCATGTAAGAGAAAAATATTTATCATTTTTTCAATGTAACATTAATTAATTTTTCACTTATATTTCTTATAATATTAATGATGAGCAAAAAAATTTATAAATGAATTTATGATGGTATAAGATTATTTTTGTGAAATTAATATCCTCTTTCATCTATTTATTATTTTTTCTTGTTATGTGTAAAACAACCTAAGACAATAATGTTTTTGGGATGGAGGAAGTATTATTAATCCTATAACTATCATTAACCTTTAATTATAAAAACTATTCCATAAAAGAGATCTATGTATTATTTATTACTAACTATATTTTTTAATTGTGCGATGCATGGGATAAACAAAGGGTTTGGGTGTCTTTATTTGGATTTTATTTTTTTTTATTTAACTGTAATAATGAGCATAGATGTTTGTCAAAGAACATGACAACTATTAATTTTTTTATCTAACTAATACTACAATTTTATCTTAAATGTATTTACTTTTATTTAATGGAATTGAACCTTTGAATAATATTTACTTAGAAAATATTTAAAATATGCAAAATCATAACAAGTGTATAGTATTTAACATGTGCATAAATATACATTAATAAAATCAAACTTTTTATTTAACATGTGTTATTTGTTCCATGTGGTTATCCCAAATGTGAAAATTGACATTACATGATTATTTTACTTGAATTTTATATTTTATTCAAATAACGCTACAACAAATGTGAAAATAGACTTAAACAATTATAAGGATGATTGATTTTACTTGAATTTTTTTATTTATTCAAATAACGCAAATTTTTTATCTTAAATGTTATTGTCTTTTATTTAATGGAAATGAACTATTGAAAAACATTTACTATCAACGATAGCGCGCGTTCCTTTCACGGGAAGTAAGCTTGAATTTGAGGACCTAAGGGTAAGAGATGAAAGCTCTTATCTTAGTAATAACAGCACCATACATACGGATGAAACGTAGCAGAATTTTCATGAATCAAGCGAATGGCCATAAGAGAGTCATACTCACAAATTAAGCGAATGGCCATAAGATTAAAATGAGTGTATTATATTTACTCTTATAACTACTACTTCCTATAAAAAAAATATATTATGCTTTAGGTTTGTGAATTTTAGCTAATAAATTTTTCATAGTACTCTTTTATACATGAATATAATGAAATATTTTATAAAAAATATTATTTTTTAGGCTTATGAATTTTAGCTAATAAATTTTTTATGGTACTTTTTTATGCATAGATGTGATGAAATACTTTCTTGACTTTTAAAAATTTATGATTATAAAAAAATGATTAGTCAAATCGATTAGTCTTAGTGCGGTTATCCGTGCAATGCACACATATAAATATGAATTAATGCAATATAAATAGTATATTTTCAAATTAAAAAATGAAGGATGTTTTAATATAAAGAAATATAAATATCATTCACATAAAAATGACATTCATTATATTTAAATATAAATATCGAAAAGTCTCTTCAAATAAAAAAATCACCAAATAAATTTGCTCTAATATGAATGCTGGTGCGACAAATGAATATAAATATGGATTATACAACATAAATAAAATATATAATACTTAATAATATAATTTTATTATTTCAAACTTAAAATCAATGGAGGATATTTTGATATAAAAAGAATTTTAAACATCATTTTGTATGATAGCTAATGTAATTTGTTATTTTTATATGTTTATACTTTCATAAAAAAATATTCAAACCTCCATTTGTTATGTTTTTCTGACTTCTCATGTTTGTAAAATAAAAGATTCAATAAATAATTTAAATCAAGAAAGAGACAACCATAAAAAAAATACATTTGAATTAAAATTATTATAATTAAAAAATATATTTTCACCATACTAATTTAGATATTAATGTAACTACACATAAACTGTTTATCTCGTGAATTAATTGATAATTTCTACTTGCTTTTATATAAAATAAATTCATCCCTATATGTTATATTTTATATATAATTTTATTTTAATATATTCACATATAGATATCAATTTCTAAAAGAAAATTAAAGTTTGTGTAAGTAGATCAAAATCGTAAATCTTTAAGTGAGAAGATGATAAATAAACAAATAATTATTTGCTTAGAAACTAATTTTGCATGGAGAAAATAGATGTGTTTTTATTGATTTCTTTTATTTTTGTTGTGTAATTAAATATATACTAATTTTTCAAAATAAATTTTAATTTTGATTGAAAAAAATATTTTCTAAAGAAGCTTATCCTTAAATTAAAGTGTTATATTTTCATCCCCGTGTTATATTTTATATGATATGTTAAGTATAAATTTCTCGTCATCATACTTTCATGAAAATATTCATCCCCATTTATTTTATTTTTTCATACTTTCTATGTTTGTAAGATAAAATATTCAATAAATTATTTTAGTCAGGAAAATGCATCCATAAAAAATACATTTCAATGAAAATTATTATAATAAAATAATATAATCCAACCGTAACATATCTATATACTAATGTAATTTCAAGTAAATTATTCATGCTTTGAATTAAGAGTAAATTTTTTATTTGCTTTTATATAAAAAAAACACAAATTCATCCTAGTGTGTTAAATTTTATTTGTACTTTTATTTTAATAGTCTGGTGCATACATATGCAAGTATAAAAGAAAATATCAATATGGTACTCTATAGTTGATAAATAACTTGTTTCTTCTCCATGTGATCATAGTTTTAATTCTTGACTCATGTCTATGAAAAAATATTTGTTGGAAAGAATCAATTCTTTAAATAAATTTAAATAGTTCAAGCGATTAATCATTGGCTTTTGACGGAAGGGATATGTTGGTTCACAAAAATAAAAGTATAAAATAAAATTAAAATTTATTAAAGTAGAAGAAAATCTTGAATACTTTATTTAATTAAGAAGATAATAAATAAAAAATGAATAATTATTTGATCAAAAATTAGTTTTAGACACTAATTTTGCGTTGAGAAAATAATAATGATTATGTCGATTTAATTTAATTTTTCTTATGTAATTACATGAATATTAATTATGTAAAAGAATTTTAATGTAAGAAAAATTTAAATTTCGATTGGATAAAAATCTTTAATAAAAAAGTTTATCATCGTGAATTGAGTGTAAATTTTCCTATATTTATTTTTATAAGAAAAAATCTTAATTCCCATGTCTTATATTTTATATATAGTATGTTGTATATCTATAACCCACTTGCTTTTATATAAAATAAAATCATCACTACGTGTTATATTTTATATATAATTTTATTTTAATATATTGACGTATAGATATCAAATTCTTAAAGAAAATTAAAGTTTGTCTGTATACATCACATGAATATTTAAGTGAGAAAATAATAAATAAATAAATAATTATATTTTAATCTTGATTGAAAAAATATTTAGTGAAATATCCTTGAATTTAGTGTAAATTTTTCTAATTATATATATATATATATATAATTCATCCTCGCGTTGTTTTCTATTTGATATGTTAAGTGTAAATTTTTCTTCCATAAAAAATACATTTAAATTAAAATTATTATGATAAAATAATATAATTCAACCATAACATATCTATATGCTAATGTGATTTCTCTTAAATTTTTCATCCATGTGAATTAAGAGTATTTTTTTACTTGCTTTTATATATAAAAAAATTCATCCTAGTGTGTTAAATTTTATATATACTTTTATTTCAATAATTTGGTGTATACATATCCAGGTATAAAAGAAAATAACAGATAAATAATCTTGTTTCTTAAGTATGTAATAAAAGATTTTATTCCTAATGAAAAGTATTAGTTAAGAGGAATTAATCCCTTGAATGGATATGAGTAATTCAAGCGATCAATCCTTAGCTTTTGATTGAAGGGATATTGATTAAAAAAAAGTATAAAAGAAAATTAAAATTTATCCAAGAGAAAAGGAAATCTTGAATACTTTATTTAATTAAGATAATAAAAAAATGAATAATTATTTGGCCAAAAATCCAAAAAATAGTTTTAGGCACTAATTTTACGTCCAGAAAATATTGATGATTATGTTGATTTAATTTGGTTTTTCTTATGTAATTACATAGACATTAATTATGTAAATGAATTTTAATGTAAGAAAAAATTAAATTTCAATTAGATAAAAATATTTAGTAAAAAAGTTTATCCTTGTGAATTTAGTGTAATTTTTCCTATTTTTTTTTTTAAATCTGCATTCCCGTGCCTTATATCATTTATATCTATTAATTCCAGTATGATGTGTATCTATATTTCTCTTGATATTTTCATAAAAAATATTTATTCTCATTTATAATATTTTTTTCTTCAGATTTTCAATTTTCATAAAATAAAATATTTAATAAATTATTTAAGTTGAAAAACAGACATCCATAAAAAATACATTTAAATTAAAATTGTTATAATAAATTAATATATTTTCATCTTAATAATTTAAATATGAACATGATTTTAAGTAAATTGTTCATCTAGTGAATTAAGTGTAAATTTTTTACTTTCTTTTATTAAAAAAAAATCATCCATGTGTACTAAATTTTTTTCACATTTATTTTACTATTTTGGCATAGATCAATGTATAAAATAAAATTAAAAAAAAAAATTCTAGGTAGAAGAAAATCTTAAATACTTTATTAATTTGAGAAGATAATAAATAAAAAAATAGATAATTATTTGCCTAAATAATTCAAGACAATAATTCTGTCTAGAGAAAATATTAATGTTTATGTTGACTTAATTGTTTTTTTTTTTTTTTTGTAAAATAACGTTCATCTCCATGTGTGATATTGTATATATCTAATTTTTGGTCACTTAATTTTTTTTTTCATATTTTCTATGTTTGTAATATAGAGTATTCAATAAATATTTGAAGTAGAAAAAGATACAGGCATAAAAAAATATTTAAATTAAAATTGTTATAATAAAATTATATATTTTCACCATAGTAATTTAGATGTTAATGTAATTTCAAATAAATTATTCATCTATGTGAATTAGGTGAATTTTTTTACTTGTTTATATATATATATATAGTCATCTTTATCCCCATCCCTATTCATATCCCTATGTGTTATATCTGGATATCTGTGTTCCCAAATTTATTATCTTTATATAAAAGGTAACATGTTTAGTATTATTAAATTTATCAACATTAACTTTAATTTATATATTTGATTTAACATTGTGTGGATACCTAATAAATTATATTCAATGAAACCATAGATGATTTTAATTTAAATATTCTAAAGGATAATAAATATCAATTTAATCTTTATATGATTCAAGGATATATTAATGTTGATAAATTATTTTAATAAACTGATTAACATTTCTTTGATAGAAGATATAATCTTAATAAATTTGGAATACAAATTATTATCATTTGAAAAAATAAATTTAATCTCTTAATAAAACCCATTAAAATGACATGTAATCTCATATCTCTTAAATATTGGAAATCAAACTTATCTCTTCAATTATCAATTATACTAACCAGATTTTTCGCTGATTGAAGGAACCATACAGCAAAAGTACAATACTCTTAAAGTCACGCGCTATTTAACATGGATGAGTTAAATATATTTTTTATTTTTAATAAATATTGGATTTTTGATTTTTTTTAATAATTTTTATTTTGTGACGAGATTCTAATAAAACAATAATTTTATTTTTAATTCTTAATAAATTAGTCAATTTTGTATTTGTTTCATGATAAATATTTCTCATTTGTTATTAATACAACTTAAAACAAAATTTACTAATTTATTAAGAAATAAATAATTTTTTTTAATTTATGAGAGACAAATATCAATAATAAAAAATAAAATTATCGTTTTATTAAAAACCTATCATAAAATAAAAATTTATTAAAAAACAAATACAAAAATAAAATATTTATTACAAATCAAAGACATATTTAAATGGTACCTCTAATACAACCGTACATATTACCACAAGGTCCACATTTTGAATCCAACTCACAAATCTTCCATGTCATTAAATTAAATAATGCACCAAACCTAAAGAGATTTTTATTCAGTGTGTATTAATTCCTCTAAGTAGATGACTAAAATATTTATTCATGGAATGGCGGAAAATGAGTAAAAGTAATGAATAATGGCAGAAAATCTGGGCAGATGTTGATTGCAAAGTGTGTATTCCTCTAAGAATATGACTAAAATATTTATTCAAGAGTGGCAAAAAATATGAGTGAAAAAAAATTATTGGCAGAAAATCTGGACAATTTTTATCGATAACGAAAATTTGGTCAGTTGATGTAAATTTGGCATATTGATAATTGATAATTGAAGGGATAAGTTTGTTTTCAAATATTTAAGAGATTATATACCATTTAAATGGATTTTATTTGGAGTGGAGGATTAAAATTAAATTAACGGATGAAAATTGGTGCAACTCTTTTAAGATTACATTGATCTAATCTGATTTTTCATCATACAAGGCACAGGTGTAATTTGATAATTTCTAATATATATATATATATATATATATATATATATATATATTAAAATTCAAATATTTGATAATAAAAAATTAAGTATTTACAAATTTATATGGAATAAAATATTACAATCCCATTATTTAAATAAAAAATAATTAAATTACCATTCATTATTTTAAACTTAATAATAATATATTTTAAAAAATACAAATATGGAATAGTAATATATTTAATAAAATATCCATAATTAGTGCTCATATAATTTTAAGCAGATTTTTATTATCATATATAATTTACAACACGATAACAAATATTAGACTTGCTATAGTTTATCTTGATAAAATATAATCAATAACGTTTCAATATTTTTTTAGTTAATATCATTGTATCAGTCAATTAATATTAAAATACTTTTAAACTATTCTTGAAACAAAATCTATATACACATTGAAACCTCAATCAGTTTCATATCCATAGGAATAAACAAAAACATAAATTAAAAGGATTCTAAGAAAATATTAAACTGATACAATACAACAATATATCATAGAACAATCATCCATCCAAATTAACATTTACTATGTTAATTACCTTCCCTCTCAGACCATTAGCATTAGCAGTAACCAATTCCCTCGAGTCATTAATTCAATTCATTGTTTAGTAAGAATAACTTCTCTAACGCCTCTTTCCCATCAAACACTGCATTTGAAAATTTGATATTCATCATCTACAACAAATACAAAAATAGTCTTCATACAATCCATAACTTGCCTATATATCCATATTTGCAGACAAATTCTGCAGAGTTGAAAGATATATTTTAAGGATTAGGAACTGACTAACTATAAATGAGAAATTAGAAATAAAGAAAAAAAATAAATACAAAAATTATCATGTTATTTTTTATTGCATGTGTGCAATTCATATAAACTACCCATGATTTCATCTTACCGATTTCTACTTTCACTTAATGTGATCATGGAAGTCATCATGCAATAGCTGAACCTGCCACCATTCTATTTTCCCAAAACTCAGAAAAATTGCAACAAACAAATCATTGACAACGACAACCATATACAAAAACGCATTATTCTTGTTGCTTCAATAAAAAAATATGAGCACATCTAAAATATTGAAAAGCCAAACGCATCACAACTATATACAAACTTTTTCTCTTCATTAACCCTAAACATATTGAAAAGTCCTGGACAGCCAAAATAAATCATATTAAAAACAACTAACGACTCATGAATTCAACATTTCACCTTTCATTTGGGTTGAATAAGCGTGTTGTGGATCCTTCATAAGCTTATAGAAACAACCGCCAAAACAAACTCGTCAAACAAGTTCTGGACAATAAACTAAAAGAATGATTCAATTACTGCATCTTTATAATGTTGAACGAAGGATTTAATGGGAGTAATATAAACCACGATCGTGTAGGCAGAAAGGAGTAGTAGTTGCAAGGGAAGGGATGTTTACCCAAATCATGAGTCTTGAGGCAGAGAGCAAATAAGATTTTCTAGAGTGGGTCGCAGTTTAAATAGAAGAGTAACATCCTTCCTTTCGTATTCACTCATCCCTTTGTCGCTTATATCCTCCCAGTAAAATTGAAATTAAGAGTCTATTAATTACGTGGTAAATAAAAAGAAATTGTAAAAACATTAGTTATTTTTAAAAGTTAATATAATTTTTTTTGCTGAATAAGTTAATATAATTTTTTTTATTACAGGTTATCCACTAATAAGATTCTCGTGTCGGTAACCGAAATCAAATTCATATCTTTTAAGAGATGAATTTGTTGAGATATGAATTTGTTTCTGGCCAACTCAACAAATCTTTGTTGGTAAATTAATAATTTTATATTAATATTATATCACATTGAATTATATCCACGGTTACAGTGAAATTAACTATATATTATGATCATCTTTCATGCTTGATCTCTCGCAATATAATTTCAAAATTGTTTCTTTGGTGTCGTTGATGTAGAAAAGAAACAGCACCAACTGTAGTAGTTCATGCATATAGAAATTAGAGTTTAAGATTTTAGTCCTTAAATTTTTTTTTTAAAATTATTTTTTAGACCCTGAACTTTTATTTGAGTGGTCAAGGTTCTAAAATTTTTAGAAATTTTAGTTTTTAGTTTTTGAATAAAAGTTTGAGCCTGTTATTTTTATTTATTTAATGAGATTTCAAGGATTAAAAATTGAATTTTTCAAAGGCTTAAGGACTAAAAATGTTAATGTAAAAGAGTTAATGGATCTTGACCAGTGAAACAAAAATATAGGGATTAAAAATCTTAATTAAAAAAAGTTGAGAGATCTTGACCAATCAAATAAAAGTTTAAGGATTAAAAATTTAGAAATTAATGTTTTGTTAGCTTGTTAGTCATAGTGTGTGTTTGTGTCGTGCCTATTTAACCTTTTACTTTCATGAACACATACCTTTCAGTTATTAGTAATTTATATTGCTAAAAAATTACATCCCTGGTATAGTCATCTTGCAACAAATTTTATATCCCTTATCTATATTATATATAAATATTATTTCTTATGTAGCTCCTGCCACAAATCTCTCCCCAATCCTAATTGCCTTATACCTTTCACCTCCATTGCCATTCAAAGTTTCTAACTGCTCACAAAATTATATTTTGTTTCAAATGTAATAATTTTGGTTTGTATATTTTGGAATCTCAATTGCTCCATCAGTTTTCGAGTTGAAAAATCAAATATTAAATGACTATTAATGGATGATAATGACTACTAATGAGTGGTAATGACTATTATAAAAATTTAAGGACTAAAAATTTAGAAATTAATGTTTTGTTAGCTTGTTAACCATAGTGTGTGTTTGTGTTGTGCCTATTTAACCTTTTACTTTCATGAACACATACCAGTTAGTTATTAGTAATTTATATTGCTAAAAAATTACATCTCTCATATATTCATTTTGCAACAAATTTTATATCCTTTATCTATATTATATATAAATCTTCTTTCTTATGCAACTCCCGCCACAAATCTCTCCCCAATCCTAATTGCGTTATACCTTTCACCTCCATTGCCATTCAAAGCTTCTTACCACTCACAAAATTATATTTGTTGTTTCAAATGTAATAATTTTGGTCTGTATATTTTGGAATATCAATTGCTCCATCAGTTTTGGAGTTGAAAAACCAAATATTGAATGACTACTAATGGATGGTAATGATTACTAATTGGTGGTAATGACTACTAATTGGTGGTAATGACTACTAAATACATTCTTGATGGTAGAATATCTATGTATAACATATATGTTTGGTCCCTGGGTTCACCTCTTTCAATTTTTGTCTGATACACCATCTACACAGGGAGAGAACTTAAAAGAATCAAAACAAAACAGTTTTTCATGGTAATGATTTGAGGTATATTTTGCTTTTGTTTTTCCGCATTTTTTAATGATTTATGTTTCATTTTGTAGTTTGTAACATCGCAGAACCTACAGGTTATTGGAATTCATGTGAGCCAGCCACTTGCCCATTTAAGGTTCTTTGATATTTATTCATTTTTCATATTTTATATGCTTATGCGTTTCTGTTTACCTTTGCAATTTATGGAGTTTTAATTTGATTTATTTTATGCGTGAATATATTCTGCAAAAAAATTGTTTTGTGCATATATATATAAAATCAAATGCATAATATTATGTTTCAATTATGAAATTATATATGAGAATTTTATTTATTATTGTATTATATCTTGATCTTGAAGTGCATAATATGATTTATTCTCATATGATTAAGTTTTATGTCTAAGTGATCTTTATAATTTTGGTTAAATATGGATTAGCCACAACATCTATAATTTGATTAAAATTATATATTAAGTTGTTTAAAGATCATATAAGGAATTAGGCATAATACTATGATTAATTGTACTTTATATAATGAATTTTATCCCATAGGAATTTTTATTATATTTGTATACTTAATTGAGATAAAATGATATTATTTTTCATGGTTTACCTACAGGGATCATAAGGTATGTATAGTTTGTCAGTTTTATCATAAAGTAAATATTTGAGTATACAATTTGATTATTGTATCATAAAGTTTAATTGTTTCTTATTAAATTAAAAATTTAGCCCACAAATAATTTTTATGTCATAAAATTCAATTTTCTGGTATGTTTACATTGGTAAAACATACAATTAAGATTAATATGCCTCAAAATTTTGACATAAGCCTTTGGATTTTTGCAGCTTCTCAAACTATTAGTTTTTCTGATATTCAATGTGATGTTCCCGAACTAAAGGAGATAACTATAAGATATGGAAGAAGAGAATTCTTTTGCAATTAGGGTGGATGGACATTGGCTATGTTATAAGGAAAGACAAACCACCTACAATCTCTGATGAAAGTAGCCCAGCTGCTGTTGCGCTATATGAACGGTGGGAGCGATCCAACCAGCTCAGCATAATGTTCATTAAGACCAAAATCTTGGCTAGGATATGTGGTTCTGTTGACCAGCATGAAAAGGTCTGAGACTTGCTGAAGGCTATTGATGACCTGTTCATCGCTTAAGATAAGGCTTTAGCAAGCATCCTGATCATGAAGTTCTCCTCTATCTAGCTCACCAATGTGAAAGGTGTGCGTGAGTATATAATGCACATGCGAGATATTTCAGCTCAACTTAAGAAACTGGAGGTTGACATATATGAGTCCTTCTTGGTGCACTTCATTCTGAACACCCTTCCGCCAAAATATCGGCTGTTTAAGATTTCCTACAACACACATAAGGACAAATGATCTATCAATGAATTAATGACCATGTGTGTTCAGCAAGAAGAAAGACTTGTAATGGAGATGTGTGAGAGTGCATCGCTGACAACTACTTGTGGGAAGAACAAAGCAACTAAGTCTCAAGCTAATAAGAAGGGGAATGGTAAAATACCACCTCAAGCTGATATTAAAAAGGTGACAAAGTGTTTCTTTTGTAAGAAAAAAGGACACATGAAGAAGAATTACCCTAGATTCCAGAAATGCTTTGAGAAGAAAGATAAATCAATCTCATTAGTATGTTATGAATCTAATATGGATAGTGTTAATATTAACACCTGGTGGATTGATTTTGGATCTACAATCCATATTGCAAATGTATGAAAAACCTAAGGAAACCAGTGGGAAGTGAGCAAAGAATTTTATCAGGCAATAAGCTAGGCTCACTTGTGGAGGCTATTGGAACTTGTATTTTAACTTTAAGTAGTGGCTTTATTTTGAAATTAGAAAGGACTTTTTATGTGTCAAGTTTTTCTCGAAACTTGATTTCTGTTTCCAGACTCGTGCCTTTTGGATATTCCTTTAATTTTAAAGACACATCGTTTGAGTTATTTTATAATTCTGAATGTGTTGGGAATGATATTTTGTCTAATGGTCATTATCTTCTTGGTTTACAAAATTATGCCACTTATAGTTTAATGCATGTTCAAACTGATATTAAAAGGTGTAATATTAATGAGAATTCCTCTATGTTATGACACCGAAGATTAGGATATATCTCCATTGAGAGGATTTAAAGGTTAGTGAAAGATGGGGTACTCAATACTCTAGATTTTGGTGACTTTAAGACTTGTGTGGCCTGCATTAAGGGTAAGTAGACCAACATGTCTAAGAAAGGTGCTAACAGGAATTCAAACATATTAGAAATAATTCATACTGCTATTTGTTGTCTAGATAAGGATGCACATGGTTAGAAATATTTTATCACCTTTGTAGATGATTATTCACGATATATGAATGTTTATTTGCTTCATAACAAAAATGAAGCATTAGATGCCTTCAAAGTCTTTAAGGCTGAAGTTGAGAACCAATATGGCAAGCAAATAAAAATAGTGAGATCAAATAGATGTATGGAATATTATGGCAGATATATTGAGAATGGACAAGCACCTGGTCCTTTTGCAAAGTTTCTTCAAGAACATGGGATTGTTGCCCAGTACACTATGCATGGTTCTCCAAATTAGAATGGTGTTACAAAAAGAAGGAACCGAGCATCATTGGACATGTTACAGAGTATGCTTAGCAACTCCAATCTTCCTAAATCCATGTGGGCTGAAGCACTAAAGACAACAGTGTATATAATAAATCGTGTTCCAACCAAGGTTGTCCCAAAGACACCTTTTGAGTTGTTTAAAGGTTGAAAACCGAGTTTGAAACATATGCACATTTGGGGTTGTCCATCTGAGGTGAGAATATATAACCCATAAGAGAAGAAACTTAACTCGAGGACTATTAGTAGGTATTTCATTGGATATGCCGAAAGGTCTAAATGTTATAGGTTTTACTGTCCATATCATATTACTAGGACTATGGAATCAAGAAATGCCAAGTTTCTTGAAAATGACTTGATTAGTGGGAGTGATCAATTGAAGGACTTAGGTTCTAAATTGATCATATAGAGTCTCAACCTTCCACATCAAGTGAAAGATTGGTTGTAATTCATAGCCATCAAGTTCAAAGGGATGATGAAAAACAAATGACTGACATTCCACAACCTGTTGCTGATAATCCAGTAGATCAAGTTGATAATCAAATTCCTGAAAATGATGAACAACCGACTGAATAACATGATATCCAAGAAAATGTTGATGCAACATTACAAAGATCTACTAGAGTAAGAAAATTAGCTATTCCTAGTGATTATACTGTATATTTGCAAGAGTCTGACTATAATATTAGAGTTGAAAATGATCCTGAAACTTTTGATCAAGCCATTAAAGAGTCAAATTTATGGTATGATACCATGAAGGATGAGATGAATTCCATGCAAAGTAACGGAGTTTGGAACCTTGTAGAGTTGCTTAATGGGGCAAAGGCCATTGGATATAAATGGGTCTTTAAGACCAAAAAGGATTCATTAGGTAACATTGAGAGATACAGGGGGTAAGACTCATTGCTAAGGGATTTACTCAAAAAGAAAGAATCGACTACATAGAGAGACTTTTTCTCCTGTATCTAAGAAAGATTCTCTTCGTATTATCTTGACATTAGTTTCTCATTTTGACCTTGAGTTGCAACAAATAGATGTGAAAACAACCTTTCTTAATGGTGATTTAGAGGAAAATGTTTATATGAAACAACCTGAAGGCTTCTCCTCAAGCAGTGGTGAGCATTTGGTTTGCAAGTTTAATAAATCTATATATGGTTTAACGCAAGCCTCCTGTTAATGGTACCTTAAGTTTTATGGGATAGTTTCTTCATTTGGTTTTGATGAAAACCCCATGGATCAATGCATATACCACAAGGTCAGAGGGAGTAAAATATGTTTTCTTGTTTTATATGTATATGATATTTTACTTGCAGTCAATGATCAGGGTTTGTTATAGGAGGGGAAACAATTTCTCTCTAAGAATTTTGACATGAAGATGAAGGATATAGGTGATACATCTTATGTCATAAGCATTAAGATTCATAGAGATAGACCTCGAGGAATTTTAGGTCTATCACAGGAAACCTATATTAACAAAATTTTGGAGATATTTTGGATGAAAGATTGTTCACCAAGTGCCGCTCCTATTGTGAAAGGTGATAGGTTTAATTTGAACCAATGCCCAAAGAATGAATTTGAAAGGGAACAGATGAAAGACATTCCTTATGTTTTGGTTGTTGGAAGCCTCATGTATGCTTAAGTATGCACAAGGCCTGACATTACTTTTGTAGTTGGAAATTTTAGGAAGATATCAAAGTAATCCAGGTATTGGCCACTGAAGAGCTGCAAAGAAAGTGATGAGGTACCTTTAAGGGACCAAAGATTACATGCTTATGTATAGACAGACAAACAATCTAGATGTGATTGGTTATTCAGACTCAGACTTTACTGGTTGTGTTGATTATTGCAAATCAACATTTGGGTACATTTTCATGATGGTTGGTGGATACTTCTACCATGGAAGCTGAGTTTGTCTTTTGCTTTGAGGTTATTTCACATGGTGTATGGCTTAAGAGTTTCATTTATGGGCTGAAGATAGTCAATACTATTTCAAGTCCTTTGAGAATTTTCTGCGATAACTCAGCTACTGTATTTATGGTTAAGAATAAAAAAAGTGGAAGTTGAAGTAAGTACATTGGCATTAAGTACTTAGCCATTAGAGAAAGAGTAAAAGACAAGAAAGTGGTCATTGAACATATAAGCACTGAGTTGATGATCGTTGATCCTTTGACTAAGGACATGCCATCATTTAAATTCAAGGATCATGTAGAGAGAATGAGACTTGGTTCCACTTTATGATTGTATACATACATGTTAGAGTTGAAACTTTTATATTGTGATATTTTCTCATATTTAGGTGCACATTGATTTATAAGAGAAAAATTATGTTTTGGACCAAGAATAAACATTGGATTTATTCATTATGTTTTATTACCACCTTGAGTATACTGCTTGGGAAATTGAACATGTTGCTATACATGGATGATATTACTCGTTATAAGAGGAGCTATCACTATGATTTGTACGTTCATTTTTTAAGAAGATTGAACATTGACTTATTTTAATGAATGAGTCAAAACGTTTAAACCAAGTGGGAGAATGTAATAATATTGGTTTGTACATTTTGGAATGTCAATTGCTCCATCATTTATGGAGTTGAAAAGTCAAATATTGAATGACTGCTAATGGGTGGTAATGACTAATAATGAGTGGTAATGACTACTAATTGGTGGTAATGGCTACTAAGTGCATTATTGATGGTAGAATGCCTATATATAGCACATGTGTTTGGTCCCTGAGTTCACCTCTTTCAATTTTTGTCTGATACACCATTTACAGAGAGAGTGAGAGCTTGGAAGAACCAAAATAAAACAGCTCTTTCATGGCAATGACTGGAGGTTTATTTTGATATTGTTTTTCCGCATTTGTTAATGACCTATATTTCATTTTGTAGTTTGTAACATCACAAATTTGATATTTCGTTTAATGACCTATATTTCGTTTTGTAGTTCCGCAACACTTCTGCTTCAGTGCTTTAGACACAATTGAGTTTGAGAGAAGCAAAACTCAATGGAGCAAAATTTACTTGAAAATGAAAACAAATATAGAAATTTTACTATCTGTAAACAGAAGCAAAACTCAATGGAGCAAACTTTACCTGAAAGTGTGTGACTTGACAACCAACAAATCCAAGTTTAGAAGCCAAACTCACCACTGTATACAGAACTGAAGCTGTGAGATACACTCTCTTGGCTTATATAAAATCAAAAGGGCACATTCACATGTAAACCAAAACCCTTCTATAAAATTTGTAGCTTGGTAAGAATCACCATGATGATCTTATCACAATTTTCTGTAGCTATCACAATTTTCACACCCATGGAAGTCGCCTCTCTCAAAGCATTGGCAGTTGTAGAAGAAATTTGACTTTTGCTGTTCAACAATGTTCCTTTGTATATAATACAGGAGTCTATTAAAATCTAGATAAAAGAAAAAAAGAATGTATAAAGAGTGTGCTTTGCTGCAATCTTACCATCCATATCACAGAAGATATAGCCGAGCTTTGGTTTGTAAAATCTAAGACTTCCTTCTTTCTTCATGTATTTTGACAATTCATCTATAAGATTATTTCCCTTGTATCTGCTCTTAGGATCAACTGCATCTGTCTATCACCAAGATGCATGAAGTTAAAAGAAAAAGGAAGTTATTTATATAGGAAAGTGAGAAAATTTCATGAAGGACATATTCATGTGCATAAAATTAAGTTTGAATAGTGCACCCTTCCCTTTAGTGAAACTATCGAGAGGCTCAAATGACTGAATATGACACTTAATGATATGAATGATAGGACCCAATAATTGCATCATAAATACAAATCATACTAATCTTTTGCAAGCACCATAGTAGTAATTTTGTGAAAAAAGTTACAAAAATGGCATAATTCTGAAAAACTTAATGATATGAATGATCAATAATTGCATCATAAATACAAAATTATGAAGTCAAAGGAAAATAGGTGCAATAAAATGTAAACTGATCTCTGCGTGAGGTAATAGATCAGATTTGAGATAGACACCAGCAGAAAAGCAGTAAATAAACCTGACATTGAGAAAATTATAAATAAGATGGAGATTGAAGGCATAGTACAAAATATTAATTACAAGAGACTTTTTCTTTATATGCAATTAAAATTTTATAATAAGTACTTGTGAAGCTAAGATGTTTCACATTCTATGTTACAGAAGTCTTCCCTTTTTAAATGAATTTTAATATATAATCTTTTTTTTTAATTAAAGCATAAATCGTCATGCAGTTTCTGACTAATCTTACCCTTGATACCATTGACTATAATTCCTCTTGACTTTGAAAACAAAAGCCAATTCAATTTCACATTGATCTTCATGGATACGCCTAAAGTCTAAGCCTGTCTAATTAATAGAAGATTCCAATATCTACATATCAAAGAATATGAAGGGCAAGGCATAACAGTTGATAGCTTATGCAACAAGTTGAAGTTTGCGCTTCAAGTTGAAGCTGATTAAATCATCAGTTATGCAGGAGCCACTTATAGGAGAGCCATAGGTATTCTCAGGGGAATGATACTCGTCAGGTGGATATGATTGAGAGTCTTGCTGCGATATCAGCCTACCGTTGGGTGAGAAACTAACAGTTGAAGGAGAGTTGTAAAAAGCTACAGAAGATGACTCCAAAGTGCAGTAAAGTTTTGAAGAACTTAAATTTGAAAACTGAGTTCCATGGCTTCCATCATTTTAAAGATTACTGATTTTTCTCCATAAAAAAGGAAAATACTTTGGAATTAAACAAACAGAAGGGAATAAATATTCAGAAAGGGAAAGGGAATTATCCAAACATGAACAAATTTCCATTAAAAAAATTCAAAAGATGAGACTAGCAGAAATATACATGGCCCCACACATTGTACTAAATCAATTTTCATTTGAATGAGGTTAATCATTCTAAAACACTACAAAATTATCATTTACATACGGAACAATGTTCAACCAAATATAATGAAAAATACAATGTTTATAAAACATCGTTAAGAAAATTTCAAATGCTACTAGATTAAATCATTTAACTTTTGAACTTGGCTGAGCTGAAAACAAGAAAACTTTGCATGTCATATAGAACAAATGCACAAACCAAAAGAGCAGTAATAGCAATTGGAGAAGTACTTTTTTTTCCCTTTGTTTGATGAAGTTATAGATTTTCTTAGCCAACATCATCTAGTTAAGACAAGGTTAAGCAAACCACCCCTTATACAATACTCTCTCTCACACACACATATTGAACAGAATACACACATATATTGAACAAAATTTGTGCAACAAGCAGATTTATTGAGTTTATCACTTTTAATTCATCACCTAAAAAATTGATCTTTTAATTCAATCTATTCTCCAACCAAATTTCAACTATTCTCTCCTCAAAAAATTATTGAGTTCATCACTTTGCCTCTTAAATACCTATCATATAACTATTTCTAACTAGTTTTCTTTTTCTTTTTTGGTAAATACTACAACAAATTTTCTTGATCCCAAGGAAATCATCTCATTAAGTTTTCTTCGTCTCATTGAAACTTCTAGTCATAATAAGCTAATCCATTTGCTCTTACTTTCTAATCTTTGTCTTTCACCATGCTTCCCTCTCATTGCAAGCATAACATTGTCTAAAACTAATACATTACTTCTCTTTAGCAAACAATCATGTTCACATCTAAATGAACTTGTTCGGGTAGACAGACACTTACATGATTTATCAATTATCTAGTAGTTACTCCACTGACATTGCAAAAGAGTCAACAAAAAAACTATAGCACCATTTTATCTTGGAAAAAACACTCAACAAAATAGAAAGTGTATATATGTAGGTATATAGAGTGGAAACCATTAAAAGAAAATACCGTTTTGACTTAAGGAGAAATTCAAAAAGAAAAGATATATATATATATATATATGTATGTATAATTATATCATATACCTGATTAACTAGAAATACTTTCAACATGTTTAAAAGGTCATCCCGCCTCTCTTTATCAAGCCTTTCAAGTTCATTCCTATTGTTTTCCTGCATTGGCAGCATAATTGTCCATTATCCAAAATATAGACAAAGTAAACAAAAAATAAATTCAGAATACAGAAAAAGCCTACATTTTAGGATTGGACTTAGACATGGTATATCCAAACATAATAATTATAAACGAGATGCTATCAACAAAGCCAAACCAGATTGCATGAAATATAACCTAACCGATGTTAGATGATGAGGAAGAAGTAAAAATGAGATAAAAGATCATCCTATATAAAGCAATGTTGCCAACAGATCACTACACAAAAAGCACATAATCATTTGCATGTAGCCTTCATAACATAAAAATTGTGTAGAAAGCAGAGTTAACCACAAAGCAAAAGATCCTTAACACATACAGCTATTTGAAGACAAGCTATATAGCCAAAGAAACCAATAAAATTCTAAAATGTGGATGAAACAATACAACTATTTGAAGACAAGCTATCTAGCCAAAAAAACCAATAAAATTCTAAAATGTCGACAAAACCATACAACTATTTGAAGACAAACCATACCTTGATCCCCTCATATTCTCTAATTGCATCATATATTCTTGGCATCTTCAATGACTCTTATAATTTCTTGTAGCTCTTCCAACTTACTAACCCTTGATTTGTCAGCCCCAAAGCTCTATTTACATAGGTAAGGACCAATGCAAACAATGATATTTAACATTAATCATAAAAATTAAGAATAAGAGAAACATTCCTAGTTTCACTCATATCCACACTATTCACGGTCCTTGGCTCCAGATCCATGAGCACTGCCCTCGGCACGAACTTTTCGCAACTCGCTTCATTGTGAGTGACGACCTAAGAAGTCGTTTAGTGAGGTGTGTGGTTGACGACGGTCTCCGTGAACGAGTGGCGCATTTCCACGGTTCCATAATCGAGTCTCTGAACTGATACGATAACGCATGGTTCCTTCCTCTTTTAGACCTCACCACCAATTCTCTTTCCTCGAAAACGTCATTGTATAAATCCACAACCACCCACTTCTCCCTCCATTTCACTTTACTCACCCTTTGAGTTGTCAACTCGCCACCGAGTTCCTCCAAGTCACATGATTGTTTATGTTGTTGTTGTTGTCGAGTTTCTCCAAAACTTCAACGATGTTCTCAAGAAACCCTTTGTTGTTGTTGGTTTGAGTAGTGGCAGAGGCATTGTCATAGTCACTTCTAGAAGATTCGGATTCTTCGGTCTCTGTGACAAAAAAGAATCTGAGATTCAAATCGATGCCGACGCCCTTTGGTTGGAAAGGGTTCTTGTTGTTGTTGTTGTTTGGAGGGTAGGGAATAGCTGCGGAGAATCTTGAAGAAGCACATTTGGGCCTTGGAATAGCCACAACATGAGGAAGCCATTGATGTTGAACAAATAAAGAGAAATAATTTTTGTTCTTCAACACCGAAAAGAAAAGTCCTGTGAGTAAACAACCAAAAACACTTCCCTTTCAAAGGTCTTTGAATTAGTGCTTCCAACGACAGTTTTCCAAAACTGTCACTATAATTTTTTTTAATATTTGCAAAAATGCCACCAAATGTTTAACTGACTATAGTTTTGTTAAAACCATCATCAAATCACCGTTGTTGTTGAAGCGTGTCTTTTTAGTAATGAGGAAAGAGACAAAGTTTTATCATAAAAAACAATGGCAAAGTTTGATTATCGACAAAAAAAAAAAGTGGGTAAAAGCCAAAAGTTATATAGGAAATATTTTTTTTAATGAAAACATAAAAGATAAGAATACAAAAATTGAATTTCACTCCTAAATTTATATTAAGTGTTTGAATTTACTTGTTGGATTTTGGTGTTATATTTCTCTTTTTTCTAATTTGTTCAATTTTTTTATGCTTATAATGGTGTATTGTTTCTTGTTCTTGTTTCTTATTTCATTCAATTCTTATTTGTGTGTTTGCCCTGTTTCTTGTATGCCTTTTCAAAAACGATAATAAATGCCAAAAGTTAAACAGAAAATAAAGTAAACGAATAATATAATAGAAATATATTTTTTATTTAGAAAGAAAACAAAAAATTAATCATATATTCCCTTTGTGTCAAGGGGTAGCTTAGTTGGTTGAGTAAGGGTGCGTGAGTTATTATTGTTATTGTTGTAAGTCCCTTGACACTATCTTCGATTCTCATGGATAAAAAAAAATACTTCATCTGTTTTAAAATAAGTGTTGCATTTGAAAAAATTATTCCAAAATAATTGTCATGATAGTTTTTAAGGTAATACTAATTACTTTTTTCACTAATATTTCTGACAAATTATCACTTCAACTTTTCAATATAATATTAAAACTACGATTAGTCTTGTAAGATTTTTATTCTCTTTAACCTATTTATTAGTTTTTCTAATCTGTGTAAAATAAAATTGAAGACACTTATTTCATAACGGATGAAGTATTATATTTAATGAATACATGTAATAATTAAGGGGGTGTTTGGTTTGATTGTTTTCTGTTTTTATTTTCACTGGAAATAGAAAATGGTAATGAAAATGCGTTTAGTTGGATTTTTGAAAACATTTTCAGTGAAAATATTTTCTCAAACGAACCAAAAACTGGAAACAATAAAATCTCATTTTTCAGTGTTTTAAGTTGAAACTAAAAACCTCATTTTGGGTAAAATGAAAACGCAGTGGTAAGAAATGTAATTTTAAGCAAATCTAAAAATACATTTTCTTTTGAAAACACATTTTCAATGTATTTATTTCTTGAAAGTAGAAAACAAGAAGTCAAACCAAACATGTTTTCAGAATTCTAATCTTTTAAAAATGAAAACAGTTTACAGAAAATGAAAACAAAAAATGAAAATGAAAACCAAACACACCCTAATATTGTAGAAAAAAATCATTTCTTTGTATATTTACAAAAATACTTTATTAATTGCATTAACAACAAGATAAATTATTTTTAAGTTCATTTTAATGTTTTTAATTTTATTACTTTAATAAATATTTTATGAATAGTAATAACTAAAGTTATATAATTTTAAATACATTCTATTGGTGCACTGACGAAAAGTTAGAAATGGTACTTTAATATTAATTAATTTTAATTAATAACTATAAATAGTATTGAATTTAAAAATTGTTTCATTATTAGTTTTATTATTCTCTACTACAATTTTTTAATAAAACAATTAGTTTTCTATTTTTTGAAAAGAAACTACTATTTTCTTAAAATATCACTTTTTTATAATCACTTTTGTTTTTTTTTTTTCCTTTAAACATACTGGCCATTTTTAGGTTGGTACATGAATATCTAAAAGGAAAGAGACAATGTTTTGCATAAAAAGGCAATGTTTGATTATCAAGAAGAAAATAAAGGAAGGAGGCTAAAAGCCAAAGGTTAAACCAAAAAGATAAGAATACAACAATTGAATTTAACCCTTAAATTTATATTTTGTGTTTGAATTTACTTGTTAGACTTTGGTGCTATATTTCTGTTTTTGCTCATTTGTCCAGTTATATTTCATGCTTATAACGGTGGATTGTTTCATGTTATTGTTTATTATTTCATTCAATTCTTATTTGTGTGTACACTGTTTCTTATTTGTCTTTTCATAAAGAAAAAATATGAACAATATAATAGAGATACATTTTTTATTTAGATAGAAAATAAAAAGATTATTTATATACTACCTTTGTCGTAAAATAAGTGTTGCAATTGAAAAACAATGTCCCAAAATAAATATCATATTAGTTTTTCAATGTAATATTAATTATTTTTTCCCTATTAATACACCTAATATATGACACTTTTTCAATATAATATTAGTACTAGGTTAGTTTTGTAAATTTTTCATTCTCTTTCATCTATTTATTAATTTTTCTTAATCTAGACTGACAATTATATCACTATTGCAAAATATTCTTTTTACGACATCGATTTTACGTCGGTTGATCGAAAATCGACTTAGCAAGAATGGCGATGACATTTTTATAAATAAATACAACAACTTTACGACGGTTTTGTAAAAGCCGTCTTACAAAACGATCTTAGAATATTTTTCACTCTTTTAAATATTTTGTTTCTCCCCCACTCCATCATGCTCTCACTCTTCGACTTCCCTTCTCTCTCTTCTACTCCCCCATCTAGGGTTCTTCGCGCCGTTGCGGTCTAGTGAACGTGAACTCCCTTTTCACGATTGTCGTCTTCGTGGGCCTCTCCCTCACCACCCCGGGCCAAACACAGCCTTGAGAACCACTCCTTCTGCGACGTTGGTGTTGATGTAGCCAAAAAGCTCCTTGTCTTCAAAGTGGTGTCGTTTAGCTTCTTCCTCTTATCGTCGCTGGTGGCACACAGGCTAAAGCTAGCGCTGAATCTGCTCAACAACAAGGATGTCGACGAGGCCTTTCGGGCCCACATCAACCTTAAGGCCCGACATGGTTGGCTCCACCATTGGCTTCATCATGGGCTGCCTCTTGTTCTCTCTATGGTCAGCGTCATCGAGATTCGATTGAGAATGTTGTCTTGTGGGAGCAAGGCCGTTGGGCATGCCGTGGCTGTGATGGTTGTGTTGTTCTCCTCCGCTCTCGTGGTTAACTTGTTTTTGTATAAAAATTGGTAAGTGGGAAAATAACGAAAAATACATTATTTGGAAGGTGGTTAGCTTGTTTTTGTATCAAAGAACATGCTGGTTGGCAGTCTGTCAAGATATTTTGGGGCAAATAATATTTTTTTCTGCAATATTTGTTTGCTTATTGCATGCTAAATGACAAATGGCTTTCTTATCTTTGAGGGACAAAATCAAAACTGCCCTTAGATATTAGGGAAAATTGGCTCTTTAATATTGTCTAGTGTTAATATAAGAACAATGACATTCATTTTTTCAGCTTTTAGTTTACCTTTTCCATAGTAATAGTTTGATAAAATCAAACTATTTTTATCAACATATAAATTTAATCTTTTAATTGTATTTTTGTTGCTAGCATTCACTGGCTCAACAGATACTGGAAAAATTGTACCCAAACTGGCTACAAGAAGCAATCTTAAGCGAGTGACATTGGAGCGTGGAAGGAGATTGCCTGTAATAGTATGTGAGGATCTTGATGTTGACAAGGCTATTGAACTTGCACTCTTTGATCTGTTCTTTAATTAGGTTTATTCAATCACTTCATTGTACCTCAATATGCATGTGTCAAGAAGAAGCTTATGCCTAATGTTGGATGCTTTATAGGGGCAATGTTGTTGTTCCAGGTCACCTACCTTTTTACATGAGCGTGTCTATGATGAGTTCTTGGAGAAATCAAAGAAACAGGCTTTGAGACGTGTTGTTGGTGATCCGTTCAAGAAAGGTGTTGAACAAGGCCATGTAATTTTATTTTTAAAGTAACCACTGTGTTATTGCATGTACTTGACAAGTTTTTTTTTTCTTTTTGTTTCCTCCTTAACAATCATGACTTCATGGGAAAAGTTAAAGTTGTGAGTGCATGTTAACATCGGTTTTTGGGAAAACTGATGTTGTTTGTAAACATCAATGTCGGTTTTTAGTAAAAATCGTTGTTGTTTTTTAGATTTTTTCAATGTGTTTACTGTTTTTTTAGTTACCCCAAATTAACCTGCAAATTTAAAAGCAGAACCACAACAAATAATTTTTAGTCTGTTTTTAAACAATTTTTAGCAGAAATTCCTTAAAAATTGAATATTTACTATGAATTAAAAAAATATTTAATGTGCATATAACATGAATTGTAAAAAATGTAAATAAGTACACTACAATTGCAAAACTACTTAAACACTAATTGTTTCATTTTTAACTTTCAAATAATAGCTTGCCTGTTGGATGCGAAGCGCCTCCAATCTCTTTGGTTTCAATGGTCTAGCATCATTGAAATATGGCATGATATAATAAAACATAAGTTAATAATATATAATACCAATTATAACAAAATGAAATACATTTGAATTAAACAATTATCATTTTCCAATTATTCTTGAAACTTCCTAAGATTATAGTTGACATTCGGTGCATGACGTAATACTCGCACGCGGTACTTCCTTTTTGTCTATTACACTAAATACATTATGAAATTTAGATATTCAATGTTAATTTCAAATTAGTTTACACAATATTAAAATATAACTAGAAGCATTGTTTAAATGACTTACTTTAACAACAATCCACCTAGCAGTAGCCTTGGATTTACTTTGTGGAGTATCGTCAAATCCTTTCAAAGCATTGTTCAATACAAACATGGATGTGAATTGCACAGTTAAAATATTGATGTTCACAACTAATGCTAATGTAAATGTATTGAAAAATATAACTGACCTGATAATAATTCCTTTCAGGAAGTTGCCTAGTCTATTATGCAACGAACAAAACCAGATGACAACATTTTCCTTTGTGCTGATACGAGTAGCTGAATGACCATCCTCAGGCTCAGGAGGTAGTGCGAGTACCTGTGATTGCATCTACGATTGAAACTGGGATTGCATCTGGCTAAAGGACAACATTACTTGTCGAGTAACTTTTTCTGTGATCGACTCCTCCAGCTGGTCCCTGATTTTTTGCGTCAACTGCTCCATGTCTTTCGGAGCCATGGACGAACATGTGTGGGAGGTCCTTGGAGCTGGTCCAAAGTATTGTTTGATCGTGACATCGGCTCCAGTAGCACGCACACGACCAGGGTGTTCTGATTGGCCAATGACAATAGTCAGTACATCTTAACGTCCATGGGCGACAAAGGAATCCTGTGAGGCCTGCTCCTCCATGGAATCCTATAAGGAACACATTTATTTGTTCACTCAATCAAAAAATAAACATAAACAATTGCAATTGACAATTGAAAGTGATTTACAATCTTGTTAACAATTTCCTTTGCCGCCTCAAACATCATTTGGTCAGTTTTCTTGGTGTAAGTCATTTTCCACTTCACGTGTCGTCTGATGGAAGATGACACATTGGTTACTTCCTAACCTATATTTTTTTATACTAAAACTTGCACTTACTTTAAAATTTTATAAATTTCAGTAGTTATGTATTTACTAATTTTTATTTCCATATATCATGAAATTCTATTGACAATTGCCTTTATGAAATGCAAAAAATTTACATCTTTTTTCTAAATAAATTAATAAAGTAATTTTGAATCTTTCTATAAACATTGTTAAGTGGACTTGCAGCCATAGTCAATTAATACAAATGGACACAAATTGAAAGGAGGGTTGCGGATTGGTGACAGAAAATTCAGCTAAAGATGAAAATTGGCTAATAAATTTAATTAAGTGCTAATCACAATATTGTTAACTTAATGACTTGCTGATATTAATTTATGACATCTAGAAATAATTTAGTACAACTCAATTTTTTTAAAACTCTAAAAAAGCTTCCTTGATTGTGCATTTTGAAATTGAATTTAAATAATATTATTTTATACAACCACGTTTAAACTAATTAAATTTTTGAAGGATCTTTGTTATAACTAATGATGACCAACTATCATTATTCTTGCTAATTTCTTGACTTTTATTTTTCACTATTGTAGTATATTCTTATATTATCAAATCATAAGTCTAGATAAATTTCGATGGAATTTTCAATTGAAACTCCTAAAAAAAATAACATTTATTTAATTATGTTTTACGAGAATAAATTTAATTTTCACTTGAAATATGTGTAAATATGTGACGTGGAGGTTTCAAAATAGATGGATTAATTGTTTGTCATATACTAAGTGAATCTCTTTCCATAACTCCCATATTTGTGTGAACGAAATTATTGTACGAATAGATAGCGAATCGTGGTTTACATGCACAAGGTATCATATGGTGGGATATAGTCCAAAGCTTTTATTGCTGATACTTCTGTTCAAGATAAGTTGAATATGCCTAATTATAGGTTTTGCTATTTTTTTTTATTTGCATGGATTTGGTTTTATTTCCTCCTATTTTTGTTGTTATTTCCTTTTTAGATGAACAAATTTGGTTTGCGGGCATATGATTGATTGCCCCTATGGTGCCGACATAATTGGAATGATAGGGTTTTATCATGATGCTTTTGCAATCCTTTGCTTAAAAAAATATCCTCTTTTAAATTGAATTTTGAATATGATAATAAAATTATGTATCTATATTCTTTTAATATATCGTCATTGTCATCATCTTTATTATGCTCTTAATGACATATAATGTTGAGCTTTTCTTGTTAAAAAGTAAGAGAAAATGTTCAAGCATATAACCAAATGTATGACAAAATTATAATTATAAGTATAAAAGGACAACTAATTAAAAAATATGTTATTTAGAAATACCTAAAGAATTAGTTTGTGGGTTCAATTTGAAATGTGTTCATAAAAAAAACATGTTTAGAGCAAAATGCATAATACTCCTTTAAACAATCGGACATTTGAATATCAATTGAAAGGAAAAAAATTATGTCATCTCTATTGTCTTTTGTTCATTCCTCTTGTATGCACCATATGATGGAATATAAAAAGGAAATGAAAAAGAACTCCGTATTGAGATATGGACAAAAGGAGTGTTGATGTTTATGTTGTCATGAACCAACTATCACAAAATAAAATAAAGCACTAAGTGAAGGGACATGAATAATTTAAAATTACATTTTTAATATCATTGTGGTAGTTCCTCTGCCAAATAGATGTAGAAATGTCCCATAGCTCCAGTACGAAACTCATTTTTATATCTAGATTCTAGAGTCAAAATTTCACCATCATGAATCTTGATTGAACCCGGTTGTGGATAACAAACAGACATTCCAATGAGATAACCTTTCTCATTTCCAGCCTCTTTTCCTGTTCCATATTTTGGTGTTGATGTACATAAAGTCCTTCCATCCTAAATGGTAGAAGAACATAAATTTTAGAGTTGAAGATGCATTGTTATATATGACCTTTTACAATAATATGGAATTAGAAAATTTATTGAATAAAAAGTCATTCACAAAAAGTTTCACAAAATTAATACGTAACTAATAACAAATGGTTTATAAGAATGGCGAAAAATACTGTTCATCACCTGTCCATATAAAGTTGCATTTACAACACCTGAATGCATATGAGCAGTGCCATAAATTAGATAACCTCCATTTTCCATTGGGATGTTTGCTTTTTGGACATGAGGAGAATCACCACCACCACCAGCTGGAATGGTATACTCTGCCTGCAAGGAATTAAGATTTACTTTTGTTCACTCACTCTAATAAGATTGAAAAGTATATTGTTTTATCATAAAGTACTGTCTTGAAAAACTTATCTACCAGACAATCATGAAGTATTTTGGAACCATTTGACCTCACTTTGTCGGTGGAATCAAGTATGTAAACCTTAACTGGTATTTGGTATATGTTCCAATCAACCCAACTAATTTTGTATCTTAAGGAAACCATTCTCCTTGAACCTTGAAAACCCTCTATTTGCTTGCATTGTAAGTTGTCCTGACAACAAAAGAGACCTCCTTTATAATTTGTAGTCAATCTTTGGTTATGTATATCCCTTGTGACATTATAAAAGTCCTTCGGGAGATTCATATTGTCACATCTACATTGAGTGCAGGTTTTCTTATCTTGTGCACCACGTGTATCAATGACCATGATGTTGAGCAACCATTTCTCCTCATATCCATTTTTAATTTTTGTTGGGTTACCTTGTTCTATAGCAAAAGGATCGGGAATTTTTGAGGTTGTTCCTCGTGATTCTACTCCAAATCCCCAATAATGTGGAAGAATGCCACCATTACATGTGCCTTCGTTTCTTTGGAAAAAAGCATCCTCAGGACGACGAAGCTTAGGATTAGGTGACATGGTAATATTTTGGTGGTACTTTATTGCAAACCAATGATGAAGGTAAGTTTCATACGAAGGTATAGAGTTCCCTTCTTGGTCAACTAGTTCCGCATCAAAACTCTTAATTCCAACATGACCTTTTGGAAACTTTATATTCTCAAATGTTTTTGTTGCAATTGATCCTGGTCCCATTTCAAAACTCCCAGTTACAAAAATAGCTGTCTTGATATGATTTTCAGGCTTTTGATATAGTGAATATGATGTACTTGGTAGCAACAATAGTATTGAGAATGAAAGTATCATTGCATTAGAGATAAACTCCATGTTAACCTGAACATAAACAAGTAGTGTCACAAAATTAGTAATGAATTGTCTATGATGTTATTTTTTTAAAGGTAAGCTCAATTACATATAATTCAAACACATGATTAAAAGATTAGGTAGATTGATAAGTAAGTTTGAAAAAAAAAGTATATTGCTTACCATATGAGAAGAAGACAAAGGATTGATCATGATGAAGATTTGGTCTTTGTTGAAAATTAAAGCAATTGTTTAGATAAATTGGTGTACATACGATGGTCTTGTTTGGTGCTTTTATAATAGAAGATTTTGTAGCAATATAACTGGCATAACTAAATGTAGATTTAATACACACGTAAAATGTTTATTTCCATTTGTCGCTAAAGCATGTGTTTGCAATCTACAGGTAATGATTTGAACAAAATTTATTAATAATTGTTAGTGACTTTTATGAAACTACAAATCATTAAGCAACTGTTTAGATCTATTTATGGGTACAATAATTGGTGTCAATTGATACTTTATGTAAGAATTAGTTTCTATAATAATTTCAATCCCTCTTCATGGTAAACTTTTGTTTTAGTTTTTTGTTTCTTTTAATTATAAATCCAAAGGTGGGGGAATGTGTATACATTACTTATTAACCAACAAATTAAACTCCTTTAAAGCACGAAATTAGTTATCTCACAATATTATGTAGTGTCTTTTTAATGCCAAATAAGATTTTAAATACTTTTTGTTTTTATGATATGATTTACAAAATCAACATGTTAGGATTGTCTCTTTTAAAGAATGAAACAAAATAAATATGCTTCTTCATATGAATACAAGTTTGCTTCCACGTTCAATCAAATATTATTGGTGATTACTTTTCTGTTTTTTTTTCAAAAGAAATAGAAAATACACATCTAACATTGAAAAATATTTTATTCATTAAAATTTTCACTAACATATCTACTTGTAAGAATACATAATTTGGAAAATGAGATTCTCACTCTCCCCATTTTCTCTATTAGATATTCTCAATATTTCAGCTCTTTTTCTTTTCAATATCTTTATCTCTAAATTGAATTTCAATATTAAATTTTGAATAATTACAAGTAATCTTATATTGCAATTTAAATCCCAAATTTAACCCATATAATTAAATATGTTTATTGCAATTTTCTGATTACAATATAACTTATATTAGAAAATATTTACTTATTTTAAATTTTAATTATACATAAATAAGAATTTATGTTATATAATATTGGAGCTAGATTCCTAATTTTGAATTAAACAATAACCCTAATTTAGTTAATTTGAAATTTCAAAATATGTTTATTAAATAACAATAAAAATTTACTAAAATAATTTATGATATATTTTTACCATGAGCACTTAGATTTTTGTGATAGAAAATTGTGACATCCTTTAACATGAAAATTTTGTGTGTTATTATTGATATTAGTATAATTAATCTCACTGTTTCAAAATAGTAGTCTTTTTAGGTTCATTTTTTCAAAATAGTAATTCTTTTGACTTTATATAGCTATTTTTTTTATAATACTCTTATATCTAGTTAAGAAGATTAATAAATACTTTCCTTAAAAAAAAAGACATTTGTCATAAAAATATGTTGGTCGAGACCTAAAGGATAGAATATATTTGTTATTGGTAGATAGTGGCACAATTAATGCCAATAGTAGTTGAAAAACTAAGGATATTTTTGTCTAAATTTTTATAATTGAATGTTTTCTAATATGTATGAATGACTTGAAAAGACTATTATTTTAAAATAGAGGGAGTGTATATTATATTATATAAAGTATATTTCTAAAAAATAATTATGTATTTGATGATACAATTTCTAAACTTAATGAAAATATTTTTTCCAACGAATAATATAGTTCCTTCATCCCCTTTTTTAAGAGATTATTTAGATATTTCCTTATTCATTTTCATATGACTCTGTTCTAATTGGTCGTTGCATGAATTATATTTTATCAAAATAACCTTAATTATTTTAGTGCATGTATCATAAATGCTACCGAATGTCTCTTTCTCTCTCTTATGATTGAAAAAAGAAAGAGTTTAATTTTAAGAATTAAAAGACCACTACTAATATTCTCTCTCCATATACATTAATTATTTAAGGGTTTCTTAAAAAAAATATTACAATTACAGACAAATTTATTGCTTAAAATGAAATTAACCAACTTTCTTAAAATGCATAAAATAGTTAATGTTTTATAATTAGTATGATTACCCGTGTAATGTAACATTGTGATTTTTCTAATTCATGATAAAGTGATTGAAAATAATTATAAGAGTTAGTTTAATTTAATTTTAAAGAATAATTAATAAATATGTGAAAATTTTGTGTGTAAGATTCAATAGAAAATTTTATTAGAAAAAAAATTGAGTTATACACTACCAGTTTAAGAATACACAACAGTGAGAACAATTAAAAAGAAAACAAAATTGACTAGCACTTGTTTTACAGTCAAAGAAAAAACACAGAAAATGTGGCATTTGCTACACTCAATTTCATTCACTTGATTTTATAATAAATGTGTTACAAGAGGTGTTCTATGCAAATAGATGTAATAAAAATATTATAACTTTATCGTTAAGAGACAAAAATTAGATGGTGCAATAAAAGAGATGCCACCATGCAACATGTGTACAATTGTTGGATGCAGTCATGATAGTCCATGTGTAATGTGGAGCAACTTGCAAGGGAGGTGCAGGTGTAAATGTTTTAGGCAATGATAGATTTCTTATGTAGAAGCAAACTATAAATACATACATATATATATATATATATATATATATATATATATATATAGGATTATAAATTACTGAAGCAAACCACATCTTCTTACTTATTCTTGTATTATTCTGTTATGTACGATGAAGTCCGCAGTACCTCTTCTCCTTCCTATTTCTTCTTCTTTCACTTCTCAAAATACATACACTTCCAATTTCATAATTATAAGTTCAAGGAGTATTCCAAAGCTAAAAACATGTAATTCTTTTCTTCGCTTGATCTATACTATTGGTAAGTTATTCTTAATCTTTCTCTTGCCTTTCCCTTATCAAATCTGGACATTTTCCTTTCTCCTAACCATTTCTATTTTCTATGTGGTTCATGGGAATGGTTTGTTGCTAAATTAATGATGATTTATTAAAGACCCTATCCAAAGTGATAAATTTCTTCACCTATCACTCATCTAAACCTCTATCTTTTAGCATCTCTTTGAGGTAAGGGAGCTGACTCTTTGTTTGTCTCCTTTACATTGGTTGCTTAGTGTAAATAGGAAAATATTGAGTGTTGTTGTTTTGGTGATAGAAGATATGATCTTAATATGTTTTCGCAAGGAAAAAGAGAAAAAGAAAATGCATACTGGAGTTGGTGAGATCATTATGCGCATAGGGAAAAAAAATTAGCATGAAGTTTGGATCTTATGATACCTGAAATGGAAGCTAAGCTATATAAGTCTATACATGCTTATTGTTTTTACATGTTAAAGTAGAAAGACTATTATAGATATATATTATGCCTATTCTTGCAAAGTTATAAATTACCAACCGTGAATCATTTGAGATTTTGATATCATTGTATGAGGAGTAGAATTGTGAGCCATATAGGGACTATTTGAGTACTATTGAATGGGTTCAAAACAGATAACGAAGTTAGAAGGAATAAGATACTTTACTTTCCATAGGTAGATAAAGAAAAAGAATTTAAACTAAGAACTCAAGTTTAGATATTATCATAAAGAAAAAGAATTTAAACTGAGAACTTAAGTTTAGATATTAAGGTAATTATTTGAATGAATTATAAATGGTATAAAAATAATAATAAATAAATAAATTGTCTAAAAACCTATTCTTAAAGAGTGTGCAACCGTTACACAACATCACTCTGCCTTAGGCACTATAAGAAGAAAAAGTAAAAGAAAACTGAATTTTTTTCTCTCTAAATAGAATGATGATAATTACCATTAAATAATAAGTTTAACGATTCGAAAAACAGGAATCGTGCTCAAAATAGATAGGCATATTGTTTAAAGTTTAAAACGTTTCCTTTTATGATAGCTCTTTTTTAGTGACTATATAGGAAAAAGGAGAACTTTGTAAGTAAGAATAGTCCTAATAAAATCTAGAGAAAGTGACTGGATATGTTATAGGAAAAAAAAGGAAAAGAAATTATTATTCACAAAGATGTGAATTATGTATTTAAAATATTCTAGAATAGTCTACAATAGGCTTTAAAAAAATGGCGAAGTAAATTAATTTAATTATCATTTTTAAGTTTCATTTTAATGGAATTTTCTAATATTTATTTAATAAATCCATTAGTAGATTATTTGACATTTTAAATTCTTAAGCAACATAGATAATATAATAATTTTAGGATTTAATATCCTTGATGAATAAGATAATAATTAGTAGCTGTCTCTTAGACAAAAACATATTAGCATATATTGTTCAACATTTTTAGTAGTGTAAAAAATGTGAGACAAATAGTTGTTGAAAAATCCTAAAGGATTTTTGTTATTCAAGGCCTTGAGAATAAGGTGATAATTTTGCTTAGTATTCCGTGGAGAGGCCCAACCCATGAGAGGTGGCTGGCATACCTTTGAATATGTCTAATCCACATAAGGGAAATCTAAGCAATGACGTAAAATATATTATTGAGTAGCATGTGTGAGTTGTCGAGGAACGCCTACAAAGCGTTGGGAAGGCTAGTGGTGGTACCATTGGTATCCTTGAGGATATATAGATGTGTGAATCCACATGAAGCCGGAGCCGTTACAAACTCCATGTTGTGGTGGTGATCCCCACATACATATTTCCTAACGAAACCCCAATTGCTCTGAGATCATATCTAGTGCCACCCCAATGGTTTATATTTGACATGTGTCATTTTGCGGATTCGCCCTGTTGCTGCTGCTACACCATGCTTAAGAGACACGTCAAACGGATTCGTCCACATGTTGGAGATCTCCATGGAGTTGAGTCTACATATATGGCATGACTATTATTGTAGAAGTATATGCTTTATAAACTTGTCTATTGTCTTTATTGAATATTAAGGTTTCATATTTTAGATGTATGAGTTATTAAGTGTAGGTTTTCATAATTTTATGAGCTTACCCACTACTAGAAAATAGGATTTTAACATCGATTATTAAGGACTTTCAACATCGGTTATCAACCAATGTTGAAAGTACCAATGTTGAAAGTAATATCGTTAACATCGGTTTTCCAAAACCGATGTTGAGATAAAAATGACAACATTGTTTTTTCAAAAAATTGATGTTATATAGTAAGAATTATAAAAAAAATGTCAAATATCTTCATATTAACATCGGTTTTTACCAAAACTGGTGTTAACTTATACATATAATATCGGTTTTTGCAAAAGCCAATGTTGTATTTGTATATTAACATCGGTTTTCGAAAAACGATTTTGGTTGTCATCCAACAACATCGGTTTTTACTAAAAATCAATGTTGTTTTCTGATAACCAACATCGGCTTGTGGTAAAAATTGATGTTGTATGTTCAACAATAACATCGATTTTATAGAAACTGATGTTGTGAGTTCATGTTAACATCGGTTTTTGAGAAAACTGATGTTGTTTGTAAACATCAACGTCGGATTTTAGGAAAAATCGTTGTTGTTTTTTTAGATTTTTTCAATGTGTTTACTGTTTTTTTAGTTACCCCAAATTAACCTGCAAATTTAAAAGCAGAACCACAACAGATAATTTTTAGTCTGTTTTTAAACAATTTTTAGCAAAAATTCCTTAAAAATTGAATATTTACTATGAATTAAAAAAAATTTAATGTGCATATAACATGAATTGTAAAAAATGTAAATAAGTACACTACAATTGCAAAACTACTTAAACACTAATTGTTTCATTTTTAACTTTCAAATAGTAGCTTGTCTGTTGGATGCGAAGCGCTTCCAATCTCTTTGGTTTCAATGGTCTAACATCATTGAAATATGGAATGATATAATAAAACATAAGTTAATAATATATAATATCCATTATAACAAAATGAAATACATTTGAATTAAACTATTACCATTTTCCAATTATTCTTGAAACTTCCTAAGATTATAGTTGACATCCGGTGCATGACGTAATACTCGCACGCAGTACTTCCTTTTTGTCTATTACACTAAATACATTATGAAATTTAGATATTCAATGTTAATTTCAAATTAGTCTACACAATATTAAAATATAACTAGAAACATTGTTTAAATGACTTACTTTAACAACAATCCACCTAGCAGTAGCCTTGGATTTACTTTGTGGAGTATCGTCAAATCCTTTCAAAGCATTGTTCAATACAAACATGGATGTGAATTGCACAATTAAAATATTGATGTTCCCAAATAATGCTAATGTAAATGTATTGAAAAACATGTGTGGGAGGTCCTTGGAGCCGATCCAAAGTATTGTTTGATCATGGCATTGGCTCCAATAGCACGCATACGACCAGGGTGTTATGGTCGGCCAATGACAATAATCAATACATCTTAACGTCCATGGGCGACAAAGGAATCCTGTGAGGAATAATCCTCCATGGAATCCTATAAGGAACACATTTATTTGTTTACTCAATCAAACAATAAACATAAATAATTGCAATTGACAATTGAAAGTGACTTCCAATCTTGTTAGCAATTTCCTTTGCCGCCTCAAACATCATTTGGTCAGTTTTCTTGGTGTAAGTCATTTTCCACTTCACGTGTCGTCTGATGGAAGATGGCACATTGGTTACTTCCTAACCTGTATTTTTTATACTAAAACTTGCACTTACTTTAAAATTTTATAAATTTTAGTAGTTATGTATTTACTAATTTTTATTTCCATATATCATGAAATTCTATTGACAATTGCCTTTATGAAATGCAAAAAATTTACATCTTTTTTCTGAATAAATTAATAAAGTATTTTTGAATATTTCTATAAACATTGTTTAATGGACTTGCAGTGATAGTCAATTAATACAAATGTACACAAATTGAAAGGAGGATTGCGGATTGGTGACAGAAAATTAAGCTAAAGATGAAAATTGGCTAATAAATTTAATTAAGTGCTAATCACAATATTGTTATCTTAATGACTTGCTGATATTAATTTATGACATCTAGAAATAATTTAGTACAACTCAATTTTTTTAAAACACTAGAAAAGCTTCCTTGATTGTGCATTTTGAAATTGAATTTAAATAATATTATTTTAATCAACGACGTTTAAACTAATTAAATTTTTTAAGGATCTTTGTTATAACTAATGACGACTAACTATCATTATTCTTGCTAATTTCTTGACTTTTATTTTTCACTTTTGTCGTATAATCTTATATTATCAAATCATAAGTCTAGATAAAATTCGATGGAATTTTCAATTGAAACTCCTAAAAAAATAACATTTATTTAATTATGTTTTACGAGAATAAATTTAATTTTCACTGGAAATATATGTAAATATGTGTGTGTACATACATAAAATCAACTCCTATTACTAAAACTCACATTACTAAATTGATTAAGAGGACATGAATTTTCCTTATTGTATCTAAATGTTAGTTTGTAGGAAAATTTGATATATTATGTGTTTCTAAATTCAAATATCCTTTTAAAAAATGTTTTGGGATTTTCTAAAGGATCTATTCCTTTTTCTTATCTTGGGTTGCCCCTCTTTTAAGCTCCTAGAAGGGTTCTTTACTCTTCTTTATGGGAATAGTACAATTGATTAAAACAGTTGTGTGGAGTAGCTTGTTATATGGTTTTCACATTTACTCTTGGGCTATAGCTACATTGAAGATGCTTGATACGTGGCTTCAAAAATTCATTTGTATTGGTGATATTGACGAGAGAAAATTATTCACAATATCCTGAAGAAAAAAAAAAAGGTGATCTCCTTTAGAGATGGGTGGCCTTTGAATTAGATCACTATAATTAATCAATAATGTTGCAATTATGAAGCTAATTTGGTCTTTAGCCATTTCAGATGAGCCTTGGGCTTTTTGTGCTATTCTAGATTTCTTAAGGTTGGTACTCCTGGGGAATCCTATATCTTCTCTTCTATTTGGACAGGGATCAAGGATTTTTTTTGGATTGTTAAGGAACATTCGGTTTGGTTAGTTGGAGATCTTATTAACATCTCCTTCTGGCTGGATAATTGGCTTGATGAATCGACAACAATCACTCTAAATATTCTAGAGTTGACTCGAAACTCATTCCAGCCCATGGTGAAGGGCTTAAATAGGAATAAATGTTGGGTGCTTCCTCAAGAGTTCACACTATCTTTTCCTAGCTAGCGGAAGACATTAAATTTTTTATTATTCCTTTAGAGGAGATCATAGATAAACCCATTTGGATCCCCTCAAATTTAGGAAACATGACTTTTAAAGGAGTGTTTTCTTTCTTCCAAACTAACTTGCAATCATTATCTTGGCATAAGATCTTACGTAAAAAAGGAATCTCGCCATCAAAATCCTTTTTGTTTTGGAGATGGATTCATGATTGTTCATCTACGGATGATAATTTGAATGTAGGGTTTTTTTTTTCTTTTGCCTCTATTTGTTATCATTGTGGAGCTATTGTTGATAATGCAAAACAACTATTTCAGGAATGTCCCTTAGCAATGAAGCTTTGGAACTAGCTTAGTCACTTATTGCAATGTAGCAAGTCTTTTTCTTCTGCTATGAACCTGTTTCATACTTGCTGCAATTCAATTAGCTCATAGGTCAAGGATGTGCACGTTTCTTTAGTTGTACACATCATTTAGCTTATTTGGTATAATAGGAACCAAGCTAGGTGTGAAAGTGGCCCTTTTCAGTATGAGCACATTGTCCACAAAGTTATCTCAAAAGGGATGGATTAAGTGCAACATTGATGGTGCAACAAATAGTTGTCTGGGGCCTTGAGCTAGCAGGGGAATTTTTCGTAATTCTAGGGGTGCTTTTTTGGGTTGTTTCTCGCACTCTTTGGATATTTCAATTGCTTTTCATGCTGAGTTGCAAGTTTCATTTTTAGCTATTGAAATAGCACAAGGCAAAGGTCTGGATCAATTATGGTTGAAAGGTGACTCATTGTCATTGCCACAAGTTTTCAAATCTCATCTCCTGGTGCCGTGGAGGTTTCAAAATAGATGGATTAATTGTTTGTCATATACTAAGTGAATCTCTTTCCATAACTCCCATATTTGTGTGAACGAAATTATTGTACGAATAGATAGCGAATCGTGGTTTACATGCACAAGGTATCATATGGTGGGATATAGTCCAAATCTTTTATTGCTAATACTTCTGTTCATGATAAGTTGAATATGCCTAATTATAGGTTTTGCTATTTTTTTTTATTTGGATGGATTTGGTTTTATGTCCTCCTATGTTTGTTGTTATTTCCTTTTTTGATGAACAAATTTGGTTTGCGGGCATATGATTGATTGCCCCTATGGTGCCGACATAATTGGAATGATAGGGTTTTATCATGATGCGTTTGCAATCCTTTGCTTAAAAAAATATCCTCTTTTAAATTGATTTTTGAATATGATAATAAAATTATGTATCTATATTCTTTTAATATATCGTCATTGTCATCATCTTTATTATGCTCCTAATGTCCTATAATGTTGAGCTTTTCTTGTTAAAAAGTAAGAGAAAATGTTCAAGCATATAACCAAATGTATGACAAAATTATAATTATAAGTATAAAAGGACAACTAATTAAAAAATATATGTTATTTAGAAATACCTAAAGAATCAGTTTGTGGGTTCAATTTGAAATGTGTTCATAAAAAAAGCATGTTTAGAGCAAAATGCATAATACTCCTTTAAACAATCGGACATTTGAATATCAATTGAAAGGAAAAAAAAATTATGTCATCTCTATTGTCTTTTGTTCATTCCTCTTGTATGCACCATACGATGGAATATAAAAAAGAAAAGAAAAAGAACTCCGTATTGAGATATGGACAAAAGGAGTGTTGATGTTTATGTTGTCATGAACCAACTATCACAAAATAAAATAAAGCACTAAGTGAAGGGACATGAATAATTTAAAATTACATTTTTAATATCATTGTGGTAGTTCCTCTGCCAAAAAGATGTAGAAATGTCCCATAGCTCCAGTACGAAACTCATTTTTATATCTAGATTCTAGAGTCAAAATTTCACCATCATGAATCTTGATTGAACCCGGTTGTGGATAACAAACAGACATTCCAATGAGATAACCTTTCTCATTTCCAGCCTCTTTTCCCGTTCCATATTTTGGTGTTGATGTACATAAAGTCCTTCCATCCTAAATGGTAGGAGAACATAAATTTTAGAGTTGAAGATGCATTGTTATATATGACCTTTTACAATGATATGAAATTAGAAAATTTATTGAATAAAAAGTCATTCACAAAAAGTTTCACAAAATTAATACGTAACTAATAACAAATGGTTTATAAGAATGGCGAAAAATACTGTTCATCACCTGTCCATATAAAGTTGCATTTACAACACCTGAATGCATATGAGCAGTGCCATAAATTAGATAACCTCCATTTTCCATTGGGATGTTTGCTTTTTGGACATGAGGAGAATCACCACCACCACCAGCTGGAATGGTATACTCTGCCTGCAAGGAATTAAGATTTACTTTTGTTCACTCACTCTAATAAGATTGAAAAGTATATTGTTTTATCATAAAGTACTGTCTTGAAAAACTTATCTACCAGACAATCATGAAGTATTTTGGAACCATTTGACCTCACTTTGTCGGTGGAATCAAGTATGTAAACCTTAACTGGTATTTGGTATATGTTCCAATCAACCCAACTAATTTTGTATCTTAAGGAAACCATTCTCCTTGAACCTTGAAAACCCTCTATTTGCTTGCATTGTAAGTTGTCCTGACAACAAAAGAGACCTCCTTTATAATTTGTAGTCAATCTTTGGTTATGTATATCCCTTGTGACATTATAAAAGTCCTTCGGGAGATTCATATTGTCACATCTACATTGAGTGCAGGCTTTCTTATCTTGTGCACCACGTGTATCAATGACCATGATGTTGAGCAACCATTTCTCCTCATATCCATTTTTAATTTTTGTTGGGTTACCTTGTTCTATAGCAAAAGGATCGGGAATTTTTGAGGTTGTTCCTCGTGATTCTACTCCAAATCCCCAATAATGTGGAAGAATGCCACCATTACATGTGCCTTCGTTTCTTTGGAAAAAAGCATCCTCAGGACGACGAAGCTTAGGATTAGGTGACATGGTAATATTTTGGTGGTACTTTATTGCAAACCAATGATGAAGGTAAGTTTCATACGAAGGTATAGAGTTCCCTTCTTGGTCAACTAGTTCCGCATCAAAACTCTTAATTCCAACATGACCTTTTGGAAACTTTATATTCTCAAATGTTTTTGTTGCAATTGATCCTGGTCCCATTTCAAAACTCCCAGTTACAAAAATAGCTGTCTTGATATGATTTTCAGGCTTTTGATATAGTGAATATGATGTACTTGGTAGCAACAATAGTATTGAGAATGAAAGTATCATTGCATTAGAGATAAACTCCATGTTAACCTGAACATAAACAAGTAGTGTCACAAAATTAGTAATGAATTGTCTATGATGTTATTTTTTTTAAGGTAAGCTCAATTACATATAATTCAAACACATGATTAAAAGATTAGGTAGATTGATAAGTAAGTTTGAAAAAAAAAGTATATTGCTTACCATATGAGAAGAAGACAAAGGATTGATCATGATGAAGATTTGGTCTTTGTTGAAAATTAAAGCAATTGTTTAGATAAATTGGTGTACATACGATGGTCTTGTTTGGTGCTTTTATAATAGAAGATTTTGTAGCAATATAACTGGCATAACTAAATGTAGATTTAATACACACGTAAAATGTTTATTTCCATTTGTCGCTAAAGCATGTGTTTGCAATCTACAGGTAATGATTTGAACAAAATTTATTAATAATTGTTAGTGACTTTTATGAAACTACAAATCATTAAGCAACTGTTTAGATCTATTTATGGGTACAATAATTGGTGTCAATTGATACTTTATGTAAGAATTAGTTTCTATAATAATTTCAATCCCTCTTCATGGTAAACTTTTGTTTTAGTTTTCTGTTTCTTTTAATTATAAATCCAAAGGTGGGGGAATGTGTATACATTACTTATTAACCAACAAATTAAACTCCTTTAAAGCACGAAATTAGTTATCTCACAATATTATGCAGTGTCTTTTTAATGCCAAATAAGATTTTAAATACTTTTTGTTTTTATGATATGATTTACAAAATCAACATGTTAGGCTTGTCTCTTTTAAAGAATGAAACAAAATAAATATGCTTCTTCATATGAATACAAGTTTGCTTCCACGTTCAATCAAATATTATTGGTGATTACTTTTCTGTTTTTTTTTCAAAAGAAATAGAAAATACACATCTAACATTGAAAAAAATTTGATTCATTAAAATTTTCGCTAACATATCTACTTGTAAGAATACATAATTTGGAAAATGAGATTCTCACTCTCCCCAACGCTTTGTAGGCGTTCCTCGACAACTCACACATGCTACTCAATAATATATATTTAACGCCATTGCTTAGATTTCCCTTATGTGGATTAGACATATTCAAAGGTATGCCAGCCACCTCTCATGGGTTGGGCCTCTCCACGGAATACTAAGCAAAATTATCACCTTATTCTCAAGGCCTTGAATAACGAAAATTCTTTAGGATTTTTCAATAACTATTTGTCTCACATTTTTTACACTACTAAAAATGTTGAACAATATATGCTAATATGTTTTTGTCTAAGAGACAGCTACTAATTATTATCTTATTAATCAAGGATATTAAATCCTAAAATTATTATATTATCTACGTTGCTTTAGAATTTAAAATGTCAAATAATCTACTAATGGATTTATTAAATAAATATTAGAAAATTCCATTAAAAGGAAACTTAAATAATCTACTAATGGATTTACTAAAAAATAGGTTGTTGTCCTTCGAGACAAACGTAAGAGGTGCTAATACCTTCCTCAAGCGTAAATATAACTCCCGAACTTAGAATTTTTATTTTGACCGGTTTCCTTCGGTTTTCCCGACGTTTTCCACAAATAAACGTTGGTGGCGACTGCGCGCATCTTTCCTCCTTTGGAAAGCGCACCCGTGAGCCTCGCCTTTGCTCGCCCGCAAAAGGGCACGTTGCGACAGTTGGCGACTCCACTGGGGAGTATTTTTTGTGAGTTAGGCCTATTTTAAGGAATTGTGGATTTGTGAAACTTCGTGTGTGCATTTGTTGAACTGTGTAAAATGTAAATAACTGTTGTCTATTTCGCATTCTTTACACTGCATTCTAAGCACCCACGGGTTTGAGTGAAAAAAAAGGGGCCCTATACCCGGGTTCATGGGAATTTAAGGAGTGGAGGTGAATCTATCATCATGCTAGGTCTCCGACTTGCTTGATAATAGTGAAACCTCGTCTAGAGCTTTCTCTCTTTATAATGTGTTGTCGCTGGTATTCCATACCGCCACAATATTATTATCTTGAGTGATGATACCTCTAGAAAACAGCCGTGTGAGTTATGAATTGTTGGGGAGTAGTTATTAGAGACCCCTAGATATTGTCCTATAGGTTCCCAAATAGGGGCAAAGAGCAAACACGCTCTGTGCCATTCGTTCTCATGCATTTTTTTTTGTAAAATACCACTAGTTTATAGTTTTTGCTAGTGGTGTTTGGTTTCTTTAGAGTAATACATAACCTTTTTTATGCTACGTCGAGGCGCCATCATGCCCAAACGTAGCATTAAAATTGGATCTCTGTGGTCTCGTATGTATGAATTACCCCTTTGTGTTGTTTTCTTTCTGTTTCATGCATACGCATTGCATCATTCATGTCGGAGTCTTGATCCACCCCTTTTTTAGGTAAATGATGGGGACAAATCAAAATGGCAAAAGGTTTTATCAAGTCAAGGTTAAAGGTCTAGATGCCACTAGCCTCAAGGAATTGGGACGATTGATGGGACCTCTCCAAAGGCAAGCCTTCCGCAAAGTGTACGGGAAGATTCTAGATTTGACTGCAGCAGAGGTATTTACGGAAGCTGTCGTATCCCTCGCCCAATACTATGACCAGCTGTTGAGGTGTTTCACGTTTGGGGACTTCCAAATGGTACCAACTATTGAAGAGTTTGAGGAAATATTAGGATGCCCTCTTGGGGGGAGAAAACCGTATCTTTTCTCCGGTTTTCTTCCTTCCTTGAGCAAGATTGCAGCTGTGGTTGGAGATTCAGCAAAAGAGTTGGATCGCATGAAGCAAACTCGGAACGGCGTAGTGGGCCTGCCTCAGAAATACTTGGAAGGCAAGGCAAGGGATATGGCAAGCCAAGAGAAGTGGGCCCCGTTTGCGGATATATTAGCTTTGTTGATTTTTGGGGTTGTCCTCTTTCCGAACGTTGACAGTTTGGTAGACTTAGCCGCCATTGATGCTTTCCTCGCATATCACCATAGCAAGGAAAGTCTAGTGGTGGCTATCTTGGCAGATTTGTTTGACACCTTTGACCGGAGGTGTGAGAAAAACAGTGCCCGGATTGTCTGTTGTTTACCCGCTCTCTGTGTGTGGTTGATTTCACACCTATTCCAACAAGACACAAGACACCCGTGTCCGCTTCAAAGTTATCACTCATGCGCCGAAAAAGGAAGAGTCGATTGGGACCAACATTTGGCGGAGATAGGGGGCAGCGCAATCAATTGGTTTCCTCGTTGGAAGGAAGGCAAGGAAGGAGTTCTTTTCTCGTGTGGGGACTACCCTAATGTTCCATTGATAGGGACTAGGGGGTGTATTAATTATAATCCCACGCTCGCCATAAGACAGCTAGGGTACCCCATGATGGGAGCGCCAACGGAAGGGAGTCTCTCACCTTTCCTTGTGAAAGATTTAGGCGCGCAAGGTCTCAAGGTTATACAAAGAATCCACAAGGCGTGGAGGAGTCCGTTGAGGAAAGACAAGGAGCTTAGGGGCATCCGTAATGGCGTCATCGAAGGTTATCATGGATGGCTAAGAATTCACACGCGAGGGTTAGATTGGCTCTCCAAGTTGAAAGTTATCGATGAGGAGAACTTCGAAGCTCCGGAGGAAGATGAAGAAGTCCGAGCTCTAAAATTGGAGCTAGGGAAGGCAAGACTCGCCAAGGAGAAGTTCAAATCAGCTGCTACACACATCCGGAAAGAGTGCACCGAGTTACAAGAGGAAAACGCGGCCACTGCAAGAGCCCTTGAACAAGAAACCAAAAGGGCCCGCAAGGAGGAATATGGCTGAGAGAAATTCCGAGGAGCATTGTGGGGTAGCAACAATGAGCTCAAGCTCTGAAGAGAGGAAAGAGATCGGTCACGGGTGCATGGCATGATCTTAAAAGAAGAGTTAGTTGCTTGCGCGAGGTCCAGAAGGAGTTTGGCTCAACACTTGGAAGCCACGGAGCAAAGCATGCTAGCTATCATAGGGCAATACAAGGAAGAGTTGAACCAGTCTATGGCCCATGAACAAAAGCTAGTGGAGGATTTTGCACAAGTGTATGCCGAAAAAGAAGCAAGAGGGAGGGTGATTGATGCATTGCATCAAGAAGCGACTATGTGGATGGATAGGTTCGCCTTGACCTTGAATGGAAGTCAAGACCTCCCGCGTCTATTAGCCAAAGCAAAAGCCACGGCTTAAGTGTGTACGGCCCCCGAGAAGATTCATGGGCTAATCAATTACTGTCAACACATGATAGATTTGATGGCCCATATAATTAGAAATCGTTAGGTTCTCTTGTAATACCTTTGTATAATCTTGGCTAGATGAAAGCTTTTGTTCTTTTTATAAAATGAGAAGTTCTGAACTCATCATGTTATCTAAAAAACCTTTGGGTGGATCCAAGTGCTCCGATCATTCATTTGCATATTCATGTTTTGGTGGCATACTCACCTTTGTTTATTTCTTTAGGAATTTCATCATAACTAAGAAAACACCAAGGCACCCCTATAACACTCGATCCAGAAAAATGGATAATGAAGAGGGCGTGCAGGAACAGATGAAGGCCGATCTATCGGCCCTAAAAGATCAAATGGCTTCCATCTCGGAGGTCATGTTAAAACTCCAGAAAACTATAGAGGATAAAGCCACGGCAACCGCCTCCAGTACAGTTAGGGAAGCGGAGCCGGTGCTGCAACCCGCCTTAAATCCGGGCCGAGACAGAAACACAGCAGTGTTTGGTCGAAGGTATAGCCCGCAAGCTTATCCTTATGGCTTGCCTCTGGACTTCACTCCCCGTGCCACCCCAGAAGATTTAAGCCAAGCCCCTACTTTCGAGGGGCAGCTCCAACCTTATGACGACTATCCCGGGTAAGACGATGAGGAAGGAGATACCCATCTCGGTCCTCTGCTCCACCTCAAAGATCCGTCCCCCCATGAACTACCCCAACCGAACATAGTCCGCCATATCCCAGCTTCACCTACACCCGTAAAAGAATCTGTTCCCGTCACGGAAGATAGGGGAAAGATTGAGGCGCTTGAAGAGAGGTTAAGAGCAGTCGAGGGCCTTGACAATTACCCATTCTCGGATTTGGCGGATTTATGTCTCGTGCCCAACATCGTCATCCCTCCCAAGTTCAAAGTACCGGACTTTGATAAGTAAAAAGGGACGACATGTCCGAAAGGGCATCTCCGGATGTATTGCCGGAAGATGGGGGCGTATTTCGCGGACGAAAAGTTGTTGGTCCATTTCTTTCAAGACAGCTTGGCTAGAGCAGCTGTAGCATGGTATACCAATCTGGAAGCTTCCCAGATCCGATCATGGAAGGACTTGGCAACTGCCTTCATTAGGCAGTACCAGTACAATACGGACATGGCTCCCGATCGGAACCAGCTTTAGAGTATGACTAAGCAAGAGCATGAGTCCATTAAGGAATATGCCCAAAGATGGAGAGATCTCGCAGCCCAAGTCGTACCCCCCATGATGGAGAGGGAGATGATCACAATTATGGTAGATACGCTACCCACGTTCTACTATGAAAAACTGATAGGCTACATGCTAGCTAACTTTGCGGATCTCGTCTTCGCCAGAGAAAGGATTGAATCCGGACTACGAAAAGGCAAGTTCAAATATGCTGCCAATATGGCCCCCAACAACAACAGAAGAGCCCCAGTAGGGGGCGCGAGGAAAAAGGAAGGAGACGCCTACGCGGTCACCACCGCCGCGACGTGGATGAAAGCACCCCAAAATATCCAAAGCTCATACCAGCCCAATCCCCCAAATTTTTTAATCCGAGCCGGGAATTCCCTCCCGACTCAAGTGAAAGGACCACCCACAGCAGAAAGAGCGCCGGCCCAATGCACAGCTCCAGCCGCACCCCGGCCAGTTAATAATACAGCCCCCGGCGCGACCTATAAATATGCACAGCACCCGCCCCCGAAAGACAACTTCCCTCCTATTCCTATGGCATACTTCGAGTTATGGCCTTCATTATTGGAGAATCATTTGGTGGTGGCCATACCCGGGAAGGTCCTCTAGCCACCCTACCCCAAGTGGTATGACCCGGGTGCCAAGTGTGCGTACCATAGTGGAGTTCCCGGACACAACATTGACTCCTGTCTCCCGTTCAAATATAAGGTACGACACTTAATCAGTGCCAGTTGGCTATCGTTTCAAGAGGAAGGCCCAAATGTTAGAATCAACCCGCTAGCTAGTCATGGAGGGGCTAGCGTGAACACCGTCGAAGAAGATGGGCCATCGCGGGCAAAGAGATTAGGAGAGGTAGCTACTTCTAGACGCCTCATCTATCAATCACTGCAAGCGGCATGCATGGTCTCCCGTGGCGGAGGCGAAAGGGACAAATGTTTGTTTCACCTCGGGGAATCGCACGACATGGAAACCTGTCCCGCGGTAGAAGAATTGCTTCAGCGGCTCATGGACTGGGGGCAGTTTGAAGTGTCCATAGGAGGGAGGGAAGAACCACAAATTTGCATGCAGTCGGAAGAGAAGAGGGTTCCTCTAACCCCCAAGGCCCTAGTGATATGTTTTACTAGAAAAGGGACCGACTCCACACCCATATACCCCCAGGCGGCGCCCAAACCAACACCATTTGCATATCAAAGTAATAAGGTCGTTCTGTGGAAGTATACCCCTCCTGCATCCAGCGAAAGAGTTGCAACCGAAGTGGACTCCCTATCAGCTAAAGTAACCAACATCACCGGCCTCAGTGGCGTAACCCGCAGTGGTCGGGTGTTCGCTTCCCCTCACCCGGTGGAATTGCCCTCCAAAGGGAAAGCGCCCATGGTCCAAGAGCCCACAGACATAGCCACCCCCTCGAAAGAAGTAGATCCTCCAGTGGCAAGAGGAGCTGAAAAGAAAGAAGGTCTTCAAGGAAAAACAGTGACTTTGGAAGAGGCCCATGAGTTCCTCCGCCTCATCCAACAAAGCGAGTTTAAGGTAGTTGAGCAACTGAATAAAACTCCAGCAAGGATCTCCTTGCTTGAACTACTCATAAACTCCGAGCCTCATCGTGCGCTGTTGATGAAAGTCCTTAACGATGCCCATGTAGCACATGATATCTCAGTGGAGGGTTTCGAAGGCATCGTTAATCATATAACCACCAACAATTATATCGCGTTTGCGGAAGAAGAGATTCCGGTTGAGGGGAGAGGACACAACAAGGCTCTACATGTGTCGGTGAGATGTATGGACCACATTGTCGCAAAGGTACTTATCGACAATGGATCGAGTTTAAATGTAATGCCGAAGACCACTTTGGAAAAGCTTCCTTTTAGTGCGTCACGTTTAAAACCGAGCTCGATGGTGGTGCGAGCCTTTGATGGTACTCGGCGGGAAGTGATGGGGGAAATCGACATTCCCATTCAGATAGGCCCCCACACTTGCAATGTGGTATTTCAAGTAATGGATATAAATCCCGCCTATAGCTGCCTCTTGGGAAGACCTTGGATTCATGCCCTGGGAGTGGTCCCTTCAACGATTCACCAGAAATTGAAGTTCGCAGTGGGTGGACTTTTAGTGATAGTGTTGGGTGAAGAGGATATGTTAGTGAGCTGCCCCTCCTCCGCACCGTACGTAGAAGCGGCGGAAGAATCATTGGAAACGGCTTTCCAATCCTTTGAGGTGGTGAGCTGCGCCTCTGTGGAACCAAGTCTGTCGCTACCTTCTCTCTCCAAAGCGGCCATAATGGTGGCGCTTGTTATGCTCAGGAACGGATTTGAGCCCGGAATGGGTCTAGGCAAGGACTGCCTCGGGAATGCCGACGTGGTTGATATCAAGGGAAATCCATACAAGTATGGATTAGGGTATGAACCCGGGATGTCGGGGAGGAGGAATGTGCCGTCAAGATTTCGGGCGGATAGGGTATGGCCCGGCCGTATTAGCCAGTGTTTCACCAGCGCTGGAATGGTGTCCGAGGAGGAGGTGGCCGCAATAGAAGAGGAGTTCCCTCAAGACTCACCAAGTTTTGTGCAACCATGCCACCCCGATTCCCAAGTGGGGAACTGGCGCGTGATAAGCCAGTCAGAAGTCTATACCACTGATTCAATGTAATTAGAGCCTATAGATTTCCTTTCTCTTTTGTTTTGTGAAACCTACCTTATTAAATAAACAAAGAGATCTTGTTTCATCTGTTCTTACGGTTCCACCTTTTCTCATATCATTTTGCATGTTTTTGTTTCTTTTGTCTTGTTTGGTATAGATATGAGGGTCGATTCTTTGAGGATCCTAACAACGAGGGTTTGACAATCGATTTCGATCGAGATATAAGCCAAACGATAAACGAGGAAGAGGAAGAGGATGTCCTGTCGCCAGAGTTAGAGAGGTTGGTCGCTCAGGAAGAACGTGAAATGAAGCCTCACCAAGAAGAAACCGAATTGGTAAACTTAGGGACCACAGAGGAAAATAAAGAAGTAAAGGTAGGAACCGGTATGACCGCGCCTATCCGCCAAGGCTTGATAACCCTTCTTGAAGAGTATCAAGATGTCTTTGCATGGTCATATCAAGACATGCCCGGTCTGGATTCCGACATTGTGCAGCATAAGTTTCCTTTGAATCCTGGGTCTTCCCCGGTTAAGCAAAAGTTACGAAGAATGAAACCTGAGATGTCTTTAAAAATTAAAGAAGAAGTAAGGAAGTAGTTCGATGCAGGTTTCTTAGCTGTGGCGCGGTACCCGGAGTGGATGGCCAACATTGTCCCAGTCCCGAAAAAGGACGGCAAGGTTCGAATGTGTGTAGACTACCGGGACTTGAACCGAGCCAGTCCTAAAGATAATTTTCCCCTGCCACACATTGATATATTGGTAGATAATACAGCCAAATTTGCCCTTTTCTCATTTATGGATGGTTTCTCGGGGTATAATCAAATAAAGATGGCACCCGAAGATGTAGAGAAAACCACTTTCGTCACCCTATGGGGAACATTCTGCTATAAAGTGATGGCCTTCGGGCTGAAAAATGCTGGGGCAACCTATCAGCGTGCCATGGTGGCGTTGTTCCATGATATGATGCATAAGGAAATAGAGGTCTACGTAGATGACATGATTGTCAAGTCTCGGACTGAGGACGAGCACCTTGTCAATCTGCGTAAACTGTTTGGAAGGTTACGGAAATACCAATTAAAACTAAACCTAACCAAATGCACCTTTGGGGTGAAGTCGGGGAAGCTGTTAGGATTTATCGTAAGTCAGAAAGGGATAGAGATAGATCCCGAGAAAGTGAAGGCCATCCTTGAAATGCCGGAACCACGCACGGAGAAGCATGTTCGGGGGTTTTTGGGCAGGTTGAATTATATCGCGAGATTTATCTCGCAACTCACCCCTACCTGTGAGCCCATTTTTAAGCTATTACGTAAGAACCAGGCGGTCCTGTGGAACAGTGATTGCAAAGAGGCCTTCGAGAAGATCAAACAGAGTCTCACAAATCCCCCGGTGCTCATGCCACCTGTAACAGGAAGACCTCTTTTCCTGTACATGACCGTGTTGGACGAGTCTATGGGGTGCGTGTTGGGTCAGCATGATGATTTTGGGAAAAAGGAGCAAGCCATCTACTATCTGAGCAAGAAGTTTACCGCATGTGAGATGAATTACTCAATGCTAGAAAGGACGTGTTGGGCTCTGGTATGGGCATCACATCGGCTTAGGCAGTACATGCTCAGCCATACCACGTGGCTTATTTCCAAAATGGATCCCATGAAATACATCTTTGAAAAATCGGCCCTCACGGGACGAATCGCTAGGTGGCAGGTACTATTATCTGAATTCGATATCGTTTACGTCACCCAAAAGTCGATAAAGGGAAGTGCCTTAGCGGATTATTTGGCCCAACAACCCCTCCAGGATTATCGGCCGATGCACCCCGAGTTCCCAAATGAAGATATCATGGCCCTGTTTGAAGAGAAGCGGACGCACGAGGACATAGACAAATGGATTGTTTGCTTCGATGGGGCATCTAATGCTTTGGGCCACGGAGTAGGGGCAGTCCTTGTATCCCCGGATGATCAGTGTATTCCTTTCACAGCTAGGCTAGGTTTTGATTGTACCAACAATATGGCCAAGTATGAAGCATGCGCCCTCGGGGTTCATGCGGCCATTGATTTTGATGTAAAACTACTCTAGGTGTATGGAGACTCAGCTTTGGTGATACGCCAGTTGAAAGGAGAATGGGAAACTAGGGATCCGAAGTTGATACCCTATCAAACTCACATTTTGAGGTTAGCCAAGTACTTTGACGACATTTCCTTCCACCACATACCTCGGGAAGAGAATCAAATGGCTGATGCGTTAGCCACCTTGGCATCCATGTTTCAACTTGCCCCACATGGGAAACTATGGTATTTCGACATCAAACAGTATGTCGAGAACAAAGAATACCCACCAGGAATTTCTGACAATGACAAAAGGACGTTGAGGAGATTGGCTACTGATTTCTTTGTAAGCGGTACCATCCTGTACAAACGAAACCACGACATGACCCTCCTACGATGCATAGATGCCAAAGAGGCGAACTTCATGATTGAGGAGATCCACGAGGGTTCCTTTGGGACACATGCCAATGGGCATGCTATGGCCAGAAAAATCCTTAGGGCCGGTTACTATTGGCTCACCATGGAAAGCGATTGTTGCGCTCATGTAAGGAAATGTCATAAATGTCAGGCATACGCGGACAATGTCAATGTTCCACCACATCCTCTGAAAGTTATGTCCACCCCTTGGCCTTTTTCCATGTGGGGAATAGATGTCATTGGGGCCATCGAACCCAAAGCATCGAATGGTCCCCACTTCATTCTGGTGGCGATAGATTACTTCACCAAATGGGTCGAAGCAGCTTCTTATACTAATGTCACAAGGAATGTGGTAGTTAGATTCATAAAGAAGGAGTTGATTTGTCGATACGGACTCCCCAGGAAGATCATTACTGACAATGGCACCAATCTGAACAATAAGATGATGCAGGAGATGTGCGAAGACTTCAAGATCCAGCATCATAACTCTACCCCTTATCGGCCAAAGATGAATGGAGCTGTAGAGGCTGCGAATAAGAATATTAAGAAGATTGTTCAAAAGATGACAGTGTCATACAAAGATTGGCATGAGATGTTGCCTTTCGCCCTGCACGGATATAGAACCTCGGTACGAACTTCTACTGGGGCAACACCGTATTCCTTAGTTTATGGGATGGAAGCAGTACTCCCGTTTGAGGTGGAAGTTCCTTCTACGAGGATAATAGCAGAATCCGGCCTAGAAGAGTCGGAATGGGCTTAAGCACGCTACGACCAACTCAACCTCATTGACGGTAAGCGTTTGACAGCCATCAGCCATGGGCGTCTATATCAACGAAGAGTAAAGAACGCATTCGACAAGAAGGTACATCCGCGCAAGTTCAACGAGGGGGACCTCGTGCTGAAAAAGATGTCCCACGCTGTTAAGGATAGTCGAGGCAAGTGGGCCCCGAATTATGAAGGACCTTTCGTGGTGAAAAGAGCTTTTTCTGGGGGTGCTCTGATACTCACCAACATGGATGGCGAGGAGTTGCCCTCGCCCGTGAACTCCGATGTAGTTAAACGATATTACGCTTGAAGTCTGGGGCAATCGAGAGGACCGTTGCATGTTTTTTATTTCTGAGTTTTTGTCGTTCTTCTTGGTTTCCTCTAGGGATTCCCATTCACTGTATTTGTCTCGTTTCTTTGAAAAGAAAAGATGGGCGAGGTTTCAGTCCTCCCTTTGGTTTCAAACCTTGTGTTTTAGATTTGTTATAACTTGAGCCCTCTTCGCTCGGTGTATGGGGTGCCCCAAACGCTTATTTAAAATTGAATCTAACCATTCTTCACTAAAATAAAATCATCACATTAGGAACATTCATACATGCACATGCACATGCACATGCATATCTTGTGATAGTAAGGAGCAGAGTCGTCTCAGGCCACGGTCAGAAGTCAAGACGAGTCAATGGCAGAAATCAACCAAGGTAAGACGATGACCGGTCACGATTGGCCGCAAATTATTTGTCTCCTACTTGCAGGTACTTAGGGATGGAGGCAAATGGAGGATAGGATCGCGACCGACCGATCGTTGCCCCTTCCCGGCGCTAAACAAGCGGAGAACGTCGCTGCAAGGCAGCCCAGTATCCTTTGCATTCGCAGTTTTCTTTTACTATTGTTTGTTTTAAATGAGTAATCGACACCTAATTCTAATTTAAGTAGGTTCAAGTGGGCAAATGCTAACCCATAAGGAAGGAGGGGACATGGTTAATGTTCCCCTTTAAAAAAAAAAAAAAGAAATAAAAAGTACAGGTTAGCTCGCCTGGGCGAGCTGAGCTCGCCTGGGCGAGCAACCCTTTACGAAAATATAAAGGGGTGGAGGGGGAACGTTTTCTTCACCCAAAACTCTTCCCCCTCACTTCAAAAACCCCCAAGCTCACGGGAACTACGAGAACAGCAGCCCCCAAGCTTCCGTTGTTGAGTTTTTGCTTCCCTTTTCACGCTTTAATTCACTCCCCACAAGAGATGGCCCCGAGGAAACTTGCCTCAAAGAGATCCAGGAAGGATAAAGCGGCCGAAGGAACCAGTTCCGCTCCCGAGTATAACAGTCACCGCTTTAGGAGCGCTGAACACCAGCAGCGCTTCGAGGCCATCAAGGGATGGTCATTTCTCCGGGAGCGACGCGTCCAGCTCAGGGACGACGAGTATACCGATTTCCAGGAGAAGATAGTTCGCCGACGGTGGGCATCACTGGTTACCCCCATGGCCAAGTTCGATCCAGACATAGTCCTCAAATTTTATGCCAATGCTTGGCCTACAGAGGAGGGCGTGCGAGATATGAGGTCTTGGGTAACGGGTCAGTGGATCCCGTTTGATGCAGATGCTATCAGCCAGTTCCTGGGATATCCTTTAGTGCTGGAAGAGGGTCAGGAGTGCGAGTATGGCCAGAGGAGGAACCGGTCCGATGGGTTCGATGAAGAGGCCATCACCCATTTGCTATGTATACCGGGGCAGGATTTTGCCCGGACTGCTGCCAGGAGACGGGTTCGGATCATGCGCACCAACATGACCACCCTGACTCAGATCTGGATGACTTTGCTGCTCAGCAACATCCAGCCCAGCGATCATAATTCCGACCTCCCCCTTTCGAAGTGTCAGCTGGTGTATGCCATCCTGACACGGATGAGCATTCACGTGGCTCAGTTAGTGGCTAATGCCATCTATCTATTTGCAGGTATGGCGCCTACCAGGCACCCTCTGGACCCGGATAAGTCCAACAGGGCCCTGGGATTTCCCGCCTTGATCACAGGACTCTGCCAGTCGTTTGGAGTCCCCGTCGCACCTAGCAAGGTGATTCGGCCGCCCATCACCCGAGCTTTTTATTGAGAAGTATTGCACACAGAGACAGGCCCAGGGGGATGCTCCGCAGGCCACAGACGCGCCGCCACCTCATCAGGCTGGTCCAGCCGGATCGTTTGATACGGAGCAGTATTTGTGGCATTTGGTTCGCCAGCAGGTGGCCAACCACCGGGCTCATGTACAAACTCATGATTGTCTTTACCAGATGAGCCTCAGCCTACAGAGCCAGGGTTTTACTTCTCTTCCGTGCCCTACTCCGGACCAGTTCAGGGCAGAGGTCGCATGGCCTGGAGATTGGCCTGAGGCCCGGGCAGGAGAGGCGCCAGTAGAGGCACCAGCAGAGGCTCCCGACGAGGCAGATGAGGCCCGCGAGGACGAGGAGATGACCGATTTACTTGATTTCTTAGGAGGGAGCGGGGCCACATGATTGGGAGATCCCTTGATCCATATTTCTTTTTGTTTCCATTTTTCATGTTATATATTTTTGTTTGACTAAGGGACTAACGTTTGTTTCATGTTGATTGACTTTTGTTTTGTACATACATATCGTTTGAGTTGTTACGTCGGTACTTGTTTCATTGTTGTCAATAATGTTTGTTGAAATTCCGGGACCGTGTAAAGTTTTTCATTTAGGAACGTCGTCCTAAAAAATAAAATGAACCAAAAATCCTAATAAAAAGAAAGAAGCGTTGTGAATAAAATGTCTGCGTATACAAAGAAAAAGGAAAGTGTGTATAAAAGGATTTTTTTGTGTGTAAATGATGCGTGGAAAGGAATTCTTGTGTGTGTGAGCAACGAGTGTATATGAAGAAAATTTTGTATGAACCATAAGTGTGTGTTGGGAAAAATGAAGAAATCTTTGAACGTAAATAGGGTTTGTATAGAGACCGTGTGATGTAAAGAGAAAGAGTTCCAATGTGTGTACAGAAAACGTTTTTCATGTATAACAATATAGATGTACAAAGAAAGGTTTTCCTCATAAAGGACCACATGTGTATAATTTTGTGAATGAAACAAAAAGGAAAAAGAAAGAAAGACCGTGAAGGTCGACATGTTATAGTTAAGAAGTATAAATCATTCGTAAAGAGCAAATGTATCTTCTGGAAACAAGGGACTGATGCTAAGAGTTTATTTTCCGGAATAACCGAGATAAGAATGGATGAATTCATTGAACTGATAAAAGAACATAATTGGGAAACGTTGGGTCTGTTAATGTAAATTCCCAATCGTAGTATCACAATGCCATGAACAGGATGCTTGAGTGCCCACCTAGCTATAGCCATGACTAATTTTGCACGTTGTTTTCAAATCATCATTGTCACGCATGCCTTATGGAATAATATGGAAGTTCGGCCCGAAATCGACACCTTGACACCCAAATTTGTTTCGCCCCAGATATCAAGATTGGGGTTCCCGCGATAAAAGACCCCATTGAAACACAACCTTAGACCTTTTGAACCTTGGCCTATAAAAAGAATCCTCATTCTTTCCCCCGAAGCAAAGGACAGCGGAATCTCCTCAAGGGAGAGCGAATAGAGTGCTAAAACCCGATTTCCCAAAGAAAGGGATGGGGGAAGGAGAAGTGAAAAAAAAAAGAAGGAAGAAATGGAAAGAAAGAAAAGAAAAAGATGAAAATAAAGAAAAGAACAAAAGAAAGAAAAGGAAGGATTCCCGATCAAAGATCGAAAGGAAGTGAAAAGGGAAAAGAAGCAATTCTCGATCAATAAAAGAAAGAGGACAGAAATTCTTCAAGCCAGATAAATTTTCGGCAAGGTAGGTGACTGTTGGCAAAGGAAAGCCCATTTTTGGTGATTCTTCCTTTCAGATTGCCACTCAAAATCATTCTCGACTGGCGATATCCCACCCCACATGAACAAAGAGGAAAAGACCAAAACACCCAGTTTCCTCTCTAAAAACCCTACCCTCGAGAAAATCCTATTAGTCCGTGATCGTACGTTTGATCTTTGATTCCATAGGAAGTCGTGTGCAAAATAGAGTCATGGTGCAGTTATGGTTTGGGAATAGGATAAAACACTTGCCTTGTGAGTTTTATACACTATGAGTGATTTATTTTAAGCTTAGCCCAATGTTTCCCCTGCATGTTCATTTAAAAGCTAAAAGTTGACGTCCTGCCCTTCATTCTCGGTTACAAGGAAGATTACCCTTGGCACAAGTATACTGTTTCTCTCAGATATGGTGCTCTCACAAATGATTTATTTTTCTTTACAAAAAGCATGTTTGCCTTTCAGGTGGAAAAACCCGGTGGACCGTTCGGTCCCGCCAACCACTTTTTCGGAGCCCCATGAATGTTATTGCCTAGCGCTGTTCATGTGTCCTCCACCTTCGAGTTTGGAGCTATTTTTCATGATTGCCTAAGTGCGGACCCTCAAGGCAATCCTCCATTCTCCCCCTTATTTTCGGAGCCCCATGAATGTTATTGCCTAGCGCTGTTCATGTGTCCTCCACCTTCGAGTTTGGAGCTATGTTTCATGATTGACTAAGTGCGGACCCTCAAGGCAATCCTCCATTCTCCCCCTTTTTCGGAGCCCCATGAATGTTATTGCCTAGCGCTTTTCATGTGTCCTCCACCTTCGAGTTTGGAGCTATGTTTCAGGATTGCCTAAGTGCGGACGACCAAGGCAATCCTCCATTCTCCCCCTTTTTCGGAGCCCCAAGAATGTTATTGCCTAGCGCTGTTCATGTGTCCTCCACCTTCGAGTTTGGAGCTATGTTTCATGATTGCCTAAGTGCGGACCCTCAAGGCAATCCTCCATTCTCCCCCAGTTTCGAAGCCCCATGAATGTTATTGCCTAGCGCTGTTCATGTGTCCTCCACCTTCGAGTTTGGAGCTATGTTTCATGATTGCCTAAGTGCGGACCCTCAAGGCAATCCTCCATTCTCCCCCTTTTTTTTGGAGCCCCATGAATGTTATTGCCTAGCGTTGTTCATGTGTCCTCCACCTTCGAGTTTGGAGCTATGTTTCATGATTGCCTAAGTGCGGACCCTCAAGGCAATCCTCCATTCTTCCCCAGTTTCGGAGCCCCATGAATGTTATTGCCTAGCAGTGTTCATGTGTCCTCCACCTTCGAGTTTGGAGCTATGTTTCATGATTGCCTAAGTGCGGACCCTCAACGCAATCCTCCATTCTCCCAATTTTTTCGGAGCCCCATGAATGTTATTGCCTAGCGCTGTTCATGTGTCCTCTACCTTCGAGTTTGGAGCTATGTTTCACGAATGCCTAAGTGTGGATGCTCAAGGCAATCCTCCATTCTCTCCCATTTTTTCGGAGCCCCATGAATGTTATTGCCTAGCGCTATTCATGTGTCCTCCACCTTCGAATTTGGAGCTATGTTTCATGATTGCCTAAATGCGGACCCTTAAGGCAATCCTCGATTCTCCCCCTTTTTTTTGGAGCCCTATGAATGTTATTGCCTAGCGTTGTTCATGTGTCCTCCACCTTCGAGTTTGGAGCTATGTTTCATGATTGCCTAATTGCGGACCCTCAAGGAAATCCTCCATTCTTCCCCTTTTTCGGAGCCCCATGAATGTTATTGCCTAGCGCTGTTCATGTGTCCTCCACCTTCGAGTTTGGAGCTATGTTTCAGGATTGCCTAAGTGCGGACCCTCAAGGCAATCCTCCATTCTCCCCCTTTTTCGGAGCCCCATGAATGTTATTGCCTAGCGCTGTTCATGTGTCCTCCACCTTCGAGTTTGGAGCTTTGTTTCATGATTTCCTAAGTGCGGACCCTCAAGGCAATCCTCCATTCTCCCCCTTTTTTTTTGGAGCCCCATGAAAGTTATTGCCTAGCGCTATTCATGTGTCCTCCACCTTCGAGTTTGGAGCTATGTGTCATGATTGCCTAAGTGCGGACCATAAAGGCAATCCTCCATTCTCCCCCTTTTTTGGAGCCCCATGAATGTTATTGCCTAGCGCTGTTCATGTGTCCTCCACCTTCGAGTTTGGAGCTATATTTCATGATTGCCTAAGTGCGAACCCTCAAGGCAATCCTCCATTCTCCCCCTTTTTTGGAGCTCCATGAATGTTATTGCCTAGCGCTGTTTATGTGTGCTCCACCTTCGAGTTTGAAGCTATATTTCATGATTGCCTAAGTGCGGACCCTCAAGGCAATCCTCCATTCTCCCCTTTTTTTTCGGAGCCCCATGAATGTTATTGCCTAGCGCTTTTCATGTGTCCTCCACCTTCGAGTTTGGAGCTATGTTTCAGGATTTCCTAAGTGCGGACGACCAAGGCAATCCTCCATTCTCCTCCTTTTTCGGAGCCCCATGAATGTTATTGCCTAGCGCTGTTCATGTGTCCTCCACCTTCGAGTTTGGAGCTATGTTTCATGATTGCCTAAGTGCGGACCCTCAAGGCAATCCTCCATTCTCCCCAAGTTTCGGAGCCCCATGAATGTTATTGCCTAGCGCTGTTCATGTGTCCTCCACCTTCGAGTTTGGAGCTATGTTTCATGATTGCCTAAGTGCGGACCCTCAAGGCAATCCTCCATTCTCCCCCTTTTTTTTGGAGCCCCATGAATGTTATTGCCTAGCGTTGTTCATGTGTCCTCCACCTTCGAGTTTGGAGCTATGTTTCATGATTGCCTAAGTGCGGACCCTCAAGGCAATCCTCCATTCTCCCCCAGTTTCGGAGCCCCATGAATGTTATTGCCTAGCAGTGTTCATGTGTCCTCCACCTTCGAGTTTGGAGCTATGTTTCATGATTGCCTAAGTGCGGACCCTCAACGCAATCCTCCATTCTCCCCCTTTTTTTCGGAGCCCCATGAATGTTATTGCCTAGCGCTATTCATGTGTCCTCCACCTTCGAGTTTGGAGCTATGTTTCATGATTGCCTAAATGCGGACCCTCAAGGCAATCCTCCATTCTCCCCCTTTTTTTTAGAGCCCTATGAATGTTATTGCCTAGCGTTGTTCATGTGTCCTCCACCTTCGAGTTTGGAGCTATGTTTCATGATTGCCTAATTGCGGACCCTCAAGGAAATCCTCCATTCTCCCCCTTTTTCGGAGCCCCATGAATGTTATTGCCTAGCGCTTTTCATGTGTCCTCCACCTTCTAGTTTGGAGCTATGTTTCAGGATTGCCTAAGTGCGGACCCTCAAGGAAATCCTCCATTCTCCTCCTTTTTCGGAGCCCCATGAATGTTATTGCCTAGCGCTGTTCATGTGTCCTCCACCTTCGAGTTTGGAGCTTTGTTTCATGATTTCCTAAGTGCGGACCCTCAAGGCAATCCTCCATTCTCCCCCTTTTTTTTGGAGCCCCATGAAAGTTATTGCCTAGCGCTGTTCATGTGTCCTCCACCTTCGAGTTTGGAGCTATGTGTCATGATTGCCTAAGTGCGGTCCCTCAAGGCAATCCACCATTCTCCCCCTTTTTGGGAGCCCCATGAATGTTATTGCCTAGCGCTATTCATGTGTCCTCCACCTTCGAGTTTGGAGCTATATTTCATGATTGCCTAAGTGCGGACCCTCAAGGCAATCCTCCATTCTCCCCCTTTTTTTCGGAGCCCCATGAATGTTATTGCCTAGTGCTGTTCATGTGTCCTCCACCTTCGAGTTTTGAGCTATGTTGCATGATTGCCTAAGTACGGACCCTCAAGGCAATCCTCCATTCTCCCCCATTTTTTCGTAGCCCCATGAATGTTATTGCCTAGCGTTGTTCATGAGTCCTCCACCTTCGAGTTTGGAGCTATGTTACATGATTGCCTAAGTGCGGACCCTCAAGGCAATCCTCCATTCTCCCCCTTTTATGGAGCCCCATGAATGTTATTGCCTAGCGCTGTTCATGTGTCCTCCACCTTCGAGTTTGGAGCTATATTTCATGATTTCCTAAGTGCGGACCCTCAAGGCAATCCTCCATTCTCCCCCTATTTTTCGGAGCCCCATGAATGTTATTGCCTAGCGTTGTTCATGTCTCCTCCACCTTCGAGTTTTGAGCTATGTTGAATGATTGCCTAAGTACGGACCCTCAAGGCAATCCTCCATTCTCCCCCTTTTTTTTAGAGCCTTATGAATGTTATTGCCTAGCGTTGTTCATGTGTCCTCCACCTTCGAGTTTGGAGCTTTGTTTCATGATTTCCTAAGTGCGGACCCTCAAGGCAATCCTCCATTCTCCCCCTTTTTTTTGGAGCCCCATGAAAGTTATTGCCTAGCGCTGTTCATGTGTCCTCCACCTTCGAGTTTGGAGCTATGTGTCATGATTGCCTAAGTGCGGTCCCTCAAGGCAATCCTCCATTCTCCCCCTTTTTGGGAGCCCCATGAATGTTATTGCCTAGCGCTATTCATGTGTCCTCCACCTTCGAGTTTGGAGCTATATTTCATGATTGCCTAAGTGCGGACCCTCAAGGCAATCCTCCATTCTCCCCCTTTTTTTCGGAGCCCCATGAATGTTATTGCCTAGCGCTGTTCATGTGTCCTCCACCTTCGAGTTTGGAGCTATGTTTCATGATTGCCTAAGTGCGGACCCTCAAGGCAATCCTCCATTCTCCCCCTTTTTAGGAGCCCTATGAATGTTATTGCCTAGCGCTGTTCATGTGTCCTCCACCTTCGAGTTTGGAGCTATGTTTCATGATTGCCTAAGTGCGGACCCTCAAGGCAATCCTCCATTCTCCCCCTTTTTTGGAGCCCCATGAATGTTATTGCCTAGCGCTGTTCATGTGTCCTCCACCTTCGAGTTTGGAGCTATGTTTCATGATTGCCTAATTGCGGACCCTCAAGGCAATCCTCCATTCTCCCCCTTTTTAGGAGCCCTATGAATGATATTGCCTAGCGGTGTTCATGTGTCCTCCACCTTCGAGTTTGGAGCTATGTTTCAGGATTGCCTAAGTGCGGACCCTCAAGGCAATCCTCCATTCTCCCCCTTTTTCGGAGCCCCATGAATGTTTTTGCCTAGCGCTGTTCATGTGTCCTCCACCTTCGAGTTTGGAGCTATGTTTCAGGATAGCCTAAGTGCGGACCCTCAAGGCAATCCTCCATTCTCCCCCTTTTTTTCGGAGCCCCATGAATGTTATTGCCTAGCGTTGTTCATGTGTCCTCCACCTTCGAGTTTGGAGCTATGTTTCATGATTGCCTAAGTGCGGACCCTCAAGGCAATCCTCCATTCTCCCCCTTTTTCGGAGCCCCATGAATGTTTTTGCCTAGCGCTGTTCATGTGTCCTCCACCTTCGAGTTTGGAGCTATGTTTCAGGATAGCCTAAGTGCGGACCCTCAAGGCAATCCTCCATTCTCCCCCTTTTTTTCGGAGCCCCATGAAAGTTATTGCCTAGCGCTGTTCATGTGTCCTCCACCTTCGAGTTTGGAGCTATATTTCATGATTTCCTAAGTGCGGACCCTCAAGGCAATCCTCCATTCTCCCCCTATTTTTCGGAGCCCCATGAATGTTATTGCCTAGCGCTGTTCATGTGTCCTCCACCTTCGAGTTTTGAGCTATGTTGCATGATTGCCTAAGTACGGACCCTCAAGGTAATCCTCCATTCTCCCCCTTTTTTTCGGAGCCCCATGAATGTTATTGCCTAGCGCTGTTCATGTGTCCTCCACCTTCGAGTTTGGAGCTATGTTTCATGATTGCCTAAGTGCGGACCCTCAAGGCAATCCTCCATTCTCCCCCAGTTTCGGAGCCCCATGAATGTTATTGCCTAGCGGTGTTCATGTGTAATCCACCTTCGAGTTTGGAGCTATGTTTCATGATTGCCTAAGTGCGGACCCTCAAGGCAATCCTCCATTCTCCCCCTTTTTTTTGGAGCCCCATGAATGTTATTGCCTAGCGCTGTTCATGTGTCCTCCACCTTCGAGTTTGGAGCTATGTTTCATGATTGCCTAAGTGCGGACCCTCAAGGCAATCCTCCATTCTCCCCCTTTTATGGAGCCCCATGAATGTTATTGCCTAGCGGT